>NW_026589732.1:2387891-2465028 GCF_907164565.1 Psammomys obesus
GGGGGGGGGGGGGGGGGGGGAGAGAGGACAGGTTGCCTCTTCAAAGGAAGAGCGAGGTGGAGCTGGGCTGCCTTCTCCGGAACGTTCTAGACCCCGCGAGAAGAAAGCTCTGCCCATCTTTGTCCAGAGACCTCCAACGCAGCCCGAGAGCTTCGGAACGACTCATTCACCTGGCTGGGAGGCCTGGGTGGCCCGCGAGCCTCCTGGCGAGAGCCGCTCCCCCGCCCGGGCCCGCGCAGCGCCCGGGCGGCCCTGGCGGAGCTGGAGGGCAGGGAGGGCGTTGGGGTTGGGCGGGGCGCGGTGACAGCGGAGCAGGGCCCGCCCCCGGCTCCCACCCGCGGCCGCCAGGGACCGAGGTCGCCCAGCCCAGCGTTCCGCTCGCTGCCGCCGCGCGCGCTCCTGCCGCCCAGCATTCCGGTAAGACCCCGCGCCCGCCAGCCGCGGAGCCCCCTCGGCCTCGCGGGGTTGCCCGCCGCCGCGCCGGGGCGCAGCCATATCTGGGCAAAAAATTCAGCTGTCGCCGCCGCCGAGAAGGGACTGAGCATGGTTCCCTCTATAAATAGCCGCCGCCTCGGGTGGCCTTCGGAACTAGGGGGTCCGGGGGTTCGGTTCCCCAGCCTGGAGATCGAGTCGCTGGAGCTCGAGTCCCCGCAGCCTGACGCGCGCGGTCCTCGGCAGGGGCCCCGAGGCTCTAGACCTGGCCGCCTCGGGACCTTGGGGGCCGCCCGGGTTGCCCCCGCGGGCATCAACACAGTGGGAGCTGGGCGCGAGCCCGCCCGGGAATCTGGGAAGGAAGTGGGTCCGCGCTCCGGGGCCGCTAAGTGCGGATCTGGCCCGTGCGGGGAAAAGTTTGCCAAACTGCCTGAGCTAGCGAGGTTTACGGCAGCTGATGGTGCTGCGCGTCCAGGTGGGACAGGGAAGAGCCTGGAGGCAGGAGGCCGCTGGCTGTCGCCAGCTCAGTGGTGGCCTAAGTAATCCTCCTTTCTTCTCTGGACCTCGGTTTCCCGTTTGTAGAGTGAAGTCAGAGTCCTTTGAGCCGATGGCGCCCGAGACGGTGAGAGCGGCCAGGCGTGCTCTCAACTGCCCACACCTGTTCTCCAGTTTCGGGCTAGGGATGCTGGGGACGCAGCTGCCGAAGTCAGGCGGTTCTCAGAACTAGGAATAGGCTGGGAAGTGTGTCTGGGGTACTTCAGGACGTCTCTAGGCTGAGTAGAGCTAGCAGCACCTTGGCAAAACAAGTGACCAAATGAACTGAACGGGCTGTGGCACCTTAACAAGAAGTCCCCACTCTCTCCTTAGCCTCCCCCAGCTGGTGCTCACCTCCCACAGTGAGACTCTTGAAGACCACCTGTCCCCAGCAGAGCCGGACCGGAGGCCCGGATCCTGGGTTCTTCCTTAGTAGGGACACGGATAGAGCTGATCTTCCTCCGAAAGTCCTTTTGTTGCCCGTGAAGGGCAGCAGAGCCCCTTGCTCAAGGTCATGCCTACCCCATGCTGTCCTCCTGCCTTTCCTCTTAACTGGCTCTTCCCTGGCAGGTCTAGGGACTCTGAGTCGCTCTTTTATGATATGCCTATGTCTGGGACTTTCCCAGGCTGGAGTAATAGTGTGAAGATTCTAGTAATAGATCCTGCAGATTCCTCACTTTTCTCTAAAACTGTCTCCATGTTTCACAGATAAAGGAGTGGAGGGGGAAGCAAGCCCCATAGGAAGGTTCCCACCGACTTCAGACCTCACAACGAACAGGCAGAGTGAAGACAGGGAACCTGTCACTCTGGCATCTTATCTCTAATGAGCTCGGCTCACAGTCCACGGGTTAAACAGCCATTGGCCCTCGGGTGCCTTGCATCCTAAGAGGGAAACTAGAGTCTTCTAAAAATAGTCCCAGCCCACCTTATCAGGGTCTGACACCTTCTCCCTCCTCTTGGGCAGGGCTCTTTGCTGCAGCTTCACTGCAAGGGAAAAAAAGAAAAATCAAACAGGGACTAGGTGGTGTCAGCTCTAAGTGACAAAGGGGAATGGCCCGGAGTTCAGGACCCCGGCTCCAGCCCCAGCTCTGTTACCCACCCAGCGTGACCTTGAGAAGTGACCTCAGTGGACAAGATGGTCTTTAGTGGAGTTGGAGTGCAGAGGGCACTTCCAGGAAGCCCTCTAGCATGAGAAAAAGGAAGTGCAGGGAGGAGAGGGGCACCTACCTTGTGCTGAGGCGTGGGGTGGGGGTGGGGTGGGAGGTGGCTTTACAAGAGTCAAGTGGAGAGGTGGGCGAGGGAGGCAGAGGCAGGAGCTTACATAGAAACAGGTGCCAGCTCTCCCACGCTGCCCAGGGACAGAGTGGTTGGCGAGTGGAGAGAAGCCATCGTCGGAATTAGGAACGGGCAGTGGGGACTTGGTTGTGGCATGGCCGGGCATTCAGAACTATGACCCGCTGGTGACACCGTTGATCTCTCCTCGGTTTCCCCCTGTGTGCCACAGGGCTAACAAGAGTAGCCACTTCGTTCAGTGTGTAGTAGGGGTTGATGGTGGACAAGGCCTGAGCTTAGTTTAAATCTTTCTGGTACCTTCTGAGGCTGTGGTTAGGGAGGCAGAGGCAGGAGCTTACATAGAGACAGGTGCCAGCTCTCCCACGCTGCCCACCCCCTCAGCTCAGAGAAGAAAATAAAGGTGATGGAAGGTGTTAGGAGGAGCGCATGCAGAAGGGAGGCCCAGATGAGTGTGGTAAGGGGTAAATTCTGGGGAGACCACAGGGGTAAAAGAATCCGAGGGGCGTGCCCATGGCAGGATTGAGGTCCTTCCTTGAGAATTTGCCACACCTCACCAGCTCTGCATATGGCTTCCAACCCTCAGGATTTTGCTGAGGAAAAAAAAAAGGGGGGGGTAAAATTAAGCAGCCCTGGTCTGGGCCCCTATGTCCCCTGGCTGACTTCAGTATCTGTAAAGGAGGGTGGCAGGGAGCCATGAAGGGTGAGTTGACCCTGCTCTGGGGGCCTCATGACCTTGGCTTGCTAACTTCTGAGATGATGTCATCTATTGATGACTTCTGCTGAGCCTGGTCATATGGCTTCTTCCAGACAGTGTTTTGATTTTTCGGTCTTACCTAATGGACCAGCCCAGGCTGCCAACACTTCTAAAGAGGCCAATTGACTTTCCCTTAAAGCCAGAACACCAGCTAGATCAATTATTTGGCTGCTAGGAGTCATTATCAGTTTAAAGCCAGGGGCCTGCTCCTTGGGATTAGCAGGAGCTCAGTCACCCAGAGCTGAGGCCATCTCTCTTTCCATTTGTTTTGTAACATCCTCTGGTTTATTATGATGGCAACAGACGCTCGGATGCTCTCAATGATAATGAAAGAATGAGCTCATTGGAATCAACCTAGCTAGCATGGTCTGGAATCTTCTGGGCTGAGGTGCTGGGTCCTCGGCTGATAAAAGCCAAACAAACTCAAGCATTTTTGCTCATGCCATTTCATGGAGATAAGCTTGAGATAAGCTCAATATTCCGGTGCCTGCAGAGGTGGGACGGTGGGGAGAACAGGGGGTCCCCCCCCCCAGGTCTGTCTTTTTATACTCTCAGGCTCCCTAGCCCCGGCTGCCGTCTACACTGGGATGTTAGAGTCGTGCTGCAGGACTGTTCCTAGAGATGTCTGTGCTGGATGGTGGCAGCGACCACTGGACATTTCCTCCGGTGCCCAGACGAACCGGGGAAGCAGAGGCCCTCTTGCCCCGCTCTGCCTCCTTCATGGACATCTTCTGACTGTCCTCTCAGTGCTGCCACCTCTAATTCTCGTGGCCTCTTATCCTGACCCTCTCTCACATCTCAGTACCTACCCAACAAGTTCTTGTGTCTAGTCTGGACAGTTCTCTTTCGCTCCAGGCTCCTGCATGGCAGACAAAGCCAGGAACGGCTCCCAAAGATGTTACAGCCTTGCCTTAGCCGACCCAGCTTTGAGCTCCCCCGTTAATCCTCCTCTTCTGTTCTCACCTTGGTCACCACGCATTGAGCCAGAGCCTCCCTTCCCTCCACTGTCCCTTTCCCTTCCACACAGTCACCCAGGCAGTTCTCCCTTCCTTTACAGCTCCTGCCCATTCTTAGGTCTACATGCAGCACTCCAGTCAAGGACTTAGGTATCTCTACCCCAGGCCATTGTTGGAGTCTCTTAAAAAGGGACCGTCCTACCATCAAAAAGCTTCCCAAAGCAGAGCTGTGGCCTTTTCAGTGCTCTTTTGGGGGGACTCCCCATTTCCTATTAAAGACCAGTGATGTCTTAGCATCAAACAGGATCTGGTCCCAGAGTACTTTGAAATCCCCACTAGGCCTGCCCCCGATTCTATGAAGCTTCCCAGTGGTCAGAAGTGTCCCCTGCCCCTGCCTCATACTCCTGCCTCCTGGGATGCTGCTCTCTCCCTCCACAGCCCAGGAACTTGAGCCACCCTTTAAAGTCCAGCCCCGCGGTTTCTTAACTGCACTCCCCTCTCGCCCCAGAGCATTAGCATAGTGTGCTCAGACTGGGCCCATCTGCTGCCTTCTCTGTCTGGGCAGACAGGAAGCTGTTGGAGGGCAGCGTTGGCAGCTCCTGTAGGTGTGTAGCATCCTTAGTATCTAGATGCTTGCTGCGGTACAGGTTCTAGTAAACGGTGGACAGATGAATGGATGAGTGAATGACTAAGTCATCACAATGACATATGATGTACACCGACTGGCATTTACATGTTTTTCCATCCACCAGGCCGTCAGCCCCAGGGGAGCCAGGAACCAGCCTGTTCTGCTTCCTGTCAGGTCCCCAGCCTGTCACTATCACACTGAACAGCTGATGTGACAATCCACCATGTCATTTGAAACTCACAACAATCCTGTAAAGGAAAAACAGCCGATGTCATACCTGTTTTGTTTGTTTGTTTGTTTGTTTGTTTTTGGGGGTTTTTTTTGTTTTTGTTCTATGATTAGACCACAGCAGGAATTGGGGTGCATATTCCAGAATACTGAGGTGCTGTCCAGTGTTATAAAACCCGAGGAACGAGGTCTTCATATTCTATGTCGCTGCTTCTCAGTCTTTACTGGGCATCTCAGCCCTGTGGAATCCTGTAAATATGCAGATTCCAGCTCCATAGGTACAAAACAGGGCTCCGCAGTGCGGCTTTCCAATGAGTACCTTGCTTCTAATACGCTGGTCTATGCCATCAAGTAATAAACATAATTGCCTCTAAGGCCTGCTAGAGCATCGCTTGATGCTGACCTGCAGCCCTTCCACACCCATGCACTTTCTCCCGCTGCAGACTGTAAGACAACGCCTTCTAAACTCTACACATGAATGCTTTGCACCCTGGCTCACAGTCAAGGCCTCTTTCTGTTCAGCACACTGCGTACAAGTTTGGTATCTGTGAGCTTTTGGTCTGTGCTGGGGTGGGAACCTGAGGCAGCTGAGATGCTGAGGCATCAGACACCCAGGGGTGTGCAGGTTGAGAAGTGATAGAGGGGAAGAGGTGAAAACTAACTTCCTCTGTGCAAACCCAGGCGGAGCACAGAACTCCGGACAGCAGGGTTGTGCGAGTTTGTGCGTGAGCTTTACACAGCAAACGTTCTGCTCGCTTTAAAGCATCTGAGACTCTCAGAATAAAACCAGGTGGGCAAGGAAAGTAATAAAGACAGCAGAGACCTGGCAAGTTACGGTTATGATGCTCTTTGAGAGTCTGGTCAATGCTCTGGATCGTTGCTCTGGAAAAATGAATATATTCATCCATATGGCAGTTCACATACCTTTTCAGGCAGTGCAGAGAGCCAAACACGGAAGAGTGTATCATGCGAGGGTCCTGGCTGGAGATGGCAATGGTTTCTTGACAGTCAGCTCAGCTCCGGGTCAGTGCTGACAGCTGAGATGAGCGCAGCCTCTTCACATCTGACGCAAGTAAGGGCACGGGTCTTTCTAGAGACAGAAAGTTTCGTGAGCCCTGGTTCTCAGCGCGTCGCCGTGGCAACACACCAAATGAGTGTCTCGTAAAAGCCACACGTCACCAGGAGTTTAGGAAGCTTAACACAGAGGCTAAGAACTCAGACTCCGGAACCAATTCCTTGGCTTTATATCTCACAGGCTCTGTAACCTCGGGTAAACTTCACCCCATCTGTGCCTTGATTTCCTCATCTATAAAGTAGGTTGTTGTCAGAATTGAATCAGTTATGTGCGTCAAAGTGGTGGTGGTGCACGTCTTTAATCCCAGCACTCAGGAGGCAGAGGCAAGAGGATCTCGGAGTTTGAGACCAGCCTGGTCTACAAAGCAAGTTCTGGGACAGCCAGAGCAACACAGCGTAACACTGTTTTGTGAAAAAGAAAAGGAACAAAGAAATCAGATATGTGTAAAATGCTCAGGACAGCACCCGGGTCATGGGGCCATGCTAGGCAAATGTGAGCTCTCAGGCTTGGGGAAGCAGCGGGGAGGGAGGGAGCGGGGATGGTAAGCACAGCCTGAGCTTGCCGGGTCTGAGCTCCGGCTCTGAGACCTTGCTTCGAATACCAGGCTCATGTACCCACCCCGGGTCTGCCACCTGGAACCCCAGAATGGGACCTTACTCAGAAAAAGGATCTTTGCAGATGCGGTTAGTTAAGGTAAGGTCATACCAGATAGAGTGCTCCTATGGCCCGTGGCTGGTGGCCTTATAAGGAGCCGTGTGGCAAGGTGGCTGGAAGCTGTGACAAGACTAGGCACACCAGGGGTTGTCCATAGTCACTAGAGGTGGAGGGAGAGTCAGGGCAACCTCCACCCTGACCACCCCAGATTCTCCTAGAGGGAACCAGCGTCGCTGATACCTTGATTTAGCATGCCTGCCCTTCTGAACTGTGCCGGAATCCGTCATTTGTCATGGCAGCCCTTAAAAGCTGACATGGTTAGGTGACTTCACTTTTCTTCACCCAAATCTATAAAGTGGAGATAAAGGCACCTGCCTCAGCGTTAGCAAAGACTGTGGGAAATGAGCCACACAGGGAACTTGGCATGACACCATGCTGCTGTGCGCTGAGGACAGTTGTCAGGCGGGCTGCCGCTGGGAAAGTCCTTGCCCGGCATTCTCCAGGGCCCAAGCTTCTTCCTCAACCCCAAAAGGATGAAAGAAAGAAAACCAGCCTGTACCTGGCACGGGCCTGTTATCTCAGCTACTGGAGAAGCTGAGGCAGGAGAATTACAAGTTCCAGGCTGTCCTGGGCTACAGTGTGAGTTCAGAGCCCCATCTCAAACTAAAGCCAAGAGTGGCCGGGAGGATGGCAGGTGAGAGTGCTCCCTGCTCTTCCAAAGCACTCACGTTTGGTTCCCAGCACAGACATCGGGTGTTTCACAACCACTGTGACTCCAGTTCCAGGGGATCCCCTCTCTTCTCCTGGCTTCTCGGGAATTGGCATATGTGTGTGCATGCACGCTTGCACACTCACACACACACACACCAATCATCATCACCACCACCATCATCGTTTCTGTGAGAAGCTACCATATGACGCAAAAACAGACTCAACAAGATGGCATCAGTTTTCCATTGTGTTTCCGAGTCCTGTTCGTGAGCTTCCATGGAGTATGCAGGATTGTGCCTGAGATAGATTACAAGATAGTCTGTAAAATTCCACGAGTCAGTGCCTGGAAATGGAATGTGTGTGCTTTGTGGGTAGGGCTTTGTGGAAGAGGCCTCACAGGGTCCTTGCCCCCACCCCCACCCCGCCTCCGCCCTGTGAGGGCATCTCCCTTCAGGTTGTACACATGAGGGCTTGGGCTTTCGGCCCTGGCCCTCTGCAGGTGAGCGCTGACCAGTGTGGGATTTCGCCATCTATCCAGACATTAATGAACCATCCGTCTTCATGAGAATTGCCTATTCCTTCCCCTAGTCCCACATTTTTTTTTTTCCTGGGCTGTTCTATTTTTGTTGTTTGTTGCTGCAAGAACTCTTTGTCAAGAAGTTAGCCTTGTGTTCAAGGCACAGTAGATATATTCCTCTCTATTTGTCTCTTGCTGTTGCTCATTTGTGATAATTTTCATATTTTCAAAAGGTATATAAAACATGCTTCATAAAGCTCTGCTTTCGGTGAATGCCCCTCGTGAGGCCAGGTGGAGACAAGCAGGGCCTGGGGAACGTCTCCTCATGTTGATTTTCATTCCTCTAGGACTTGCAGCCATCAAATTCGACAGGCTCCCCTCGCACAGGCTCTCATGTAGCCCAGGCTGGCCTTGAACTTTCGATGTATCTGAGGATGACTTGGAAATTCTGATCATCCCAAGGATCCCAGGAGTGAGTGTGACAGTGTGACTGTGTGACAGTACCCTGCGTTTGTGAGTGCTGGGGCTAAAACCAAGGCTTTGTGCCTGCTAGGCACATGACCAGCCAAGCCACGGTCCCAGCTAGCCCGCCTGCCTGCAATATTCTCTCTCTCTACCCCTCCTCTCTTTCTCTCTCTCTCTCTGTATTCTCTCTCTCTACCACTCCTCTCTCTGTCTCTCTCTGTATTCTCTGTCTCTGACTCTCTGTTACCATCTCATCTCTCCACCTGCCTCTCTGCAGGACTTAAAAGTGCAGGGCTTAGCATAGGTCCCTGGGAGACTTGAGGCTTGCCTTTTCGTAAATGGGGCAGTCATTCTCCCAAACTCTGCCAGCTTCTCCTGTTTGTGTTATAAGGGTTGGCTACTGGAACCCTCCAGAACAGGCACTCGGAGCCTGGCCAGAGCCAAGGTAGTCAGAACCAGGGAAGCTGAACAAAGACAAGGAAGGAAGCAGCCCTTAGGCTGCTTGAGAGAGCCCTGCTAACAAGGATTTGTGTGGTGACTAACACTGTGATGATCCTGAGAGATGTAAAGCAGGGTAGTGTGTGTGTGTGTGTGTGTGTGTGTGTGTGTGTGTGTGTGTGTGTGCGCGCGTGTGCGCGCGCACGGGCATGCATGTCCTTTTTGATTTAAAGCACCCGGAAGCCTTGGTTGCATGGATCTTTGAAGCTCTCTGTGCTCCAGGTTGGGATCTGTAGGCAGCTGCAGAAAGTGACAGGAGAACCCTGTGTTTAGCTCCCCTGCTTTAGGTGCTTTCCCCCATGACTAGCAGAAGGAGCGCAGCCCGAGAAAAGAAAAGCACACAGCCAGCAGACAAGACCCATAGCCGAGCCTCCTCCAATCATGGCTGCAGACACGTCTTTCCTAACAGACCCAGGCTCCAAAGTTTCCGAGCCGTCGGCCCCCCGTAGAAGGCCTCTCCTGGAGCTGTTGTCTCCGCTCACATGCCTGTTGTACAGTGTTGAGGTGTCCCTGTGTTGACTGTTGGGGATTCATGTTTTGGCGACCTCAATCATCTGAAGTCATCCATCGAGCCACACTATTTTCTTCTCGACAGTCCGAATTCTACAGTGCCTAAGGAGGCTGTCCTGTGACCTCGCTCCTCCTGTCCAACAGCTGTTCTACACAGGACACCACCTACCTTCTCTGAACTCAGTCAGAGAAGACTCAGTTTAGAAGGGAGGTCCTCTGCATGGCCAGTGGGCTTTTAAATAAATATCACCTTATTGTTGGTGTGTGTGTGTGTGTGTGTGCGTGTGCATGTGCACGCATATAGAGGCCAGAAGTCAACTTCAGAGTTGTTTCTCAGGAGCCCTCCACCTTGATTTTGAGACAGGATCGCTCCCTGGAACATGGAAGCATTATATTAAGCTGTCAAATTTACAGCCCCAGGGACCCACCTGTCTTCATGTTTCCCGGCTTTTTACACAAATATTGGGCGTCAAGCTCAGGTCCTTGCACAGTAGGCACGGACCTAGATAGGGCATCTCCTTCACCCACTGAACTTGTATTTTTACATTCAATTGGCACCTCAGCTCACATGGACCCTCCTTCTTCCTCTCCAATTCCTGGGTGGGATTCTTGGCATCCAACTGCCCTGTCCCTGCATTGCTTCCCCAGGCCCTCTCATTCATGCGTAGGTACCTCCTGGACCTTTTGCCTGCCCGAAGGGAAAAAAAAAAAATCCTTCAGCACAGTTAGGCCCCAGCCAAGTAGTAAGGTACCCACAGGGATGCCCCATTGCATGGCAACCTGTGGGTCAAGACAGTAGGAGCGGAGATGAGGGTATAGTGTGGCCCGTGGTGTTACAGTGCTCAAGGATTGACTTCCTACCCGGCTCCACCAGATCACGCTGTGCCCATCCTATGTGTGCTAGGAGAGGGGACTTAGAAGCCAGCATCCTTGTCAAACATTACACAGAGAGACCAGGACAAACCAGGAGAGAAAATGAAAAACATCAGTACCTTTAATTGGATTTTTCCCTACCTTTAAAAAGGGGAGTTATTTTTAATTCTCTCTCTTCTGCACACCCAACTATCCGTGTGTGTGTGTGTGTGTGTGTGTGTGTGTGTGTGTGTGTGTGTTTGTGTGTGTGTGTTATGTGTGGCTATGTGTCTCCAGTGGGGTACCTGGACTAGAACTCAAGTCCTGCGCAAGAGTCCTTCTGGGAAATGTGGGAAGGCCAGGGATTTGGACCTTGATCACTCTGAAGCTTTTCCCACTTCCTCCCCTTTTCTCTCTGGATCAAGTGACAATACCGGAGGGACAGGAAACTCATGCCTAAAAGTGGTCGTTTCTTAGACGCCACAGCGACCTCCGTACAGTGGGGAAGTGACTGTTGTCACAGCCTCTTCTCATTCTGTGACCTTGAACTCGCCCCCAAACATGAGAAAGTTCAGCAAACATCCCTCACCTTGTCCCCCCTTCCACACCCGGCTGAGTACTGGTTGACTTCACTAGCGGGTGACCTGAACGGGGACTCACCTGTGTGCTGTGCTCCCATGGGGGCTGTGTCCCTCACTGAAAACTTACCTGCAGCCACCGTGTCTTCCTCTGAGCCAGGGTGGGGCTATGCACTGAGATGAGCTGTCAAATGCAGCTGCTGTCCTCTCTGGCCCTGTCCGGGATGCAGGGTCTTCCGGTGGTCATGGGGGAGCGTGAATTCCATAACCACCCTCCCCGGGTTGTGTGGGGGTTCACGCGGGGTGGGGGGAGGATTAAAGGACCTGGAGCGTGCTTAGAGGAACCGTGCGTTGTGCACTGAGCCCTTCCTCAGACTCGGGGGCCTGGACCGAAAGGGATGCTCCAGGCTGCAGAAATGAGAGCTGACCTAGGACTGAAATGTCAGGAGTAAGGAGGTCAGTTCACCTAGGAGAGGAAGTCTTGACATGGGATTAGGAGCTGGGAAGGTGCTGGGGACAGCATGTCTTGACAACATCAAACCCTAAATGGGGATTTTGTTCTGCCCCAATGGGGAACTCTTAGGGGTAATTGGAAGCTTACTGGCTGCAGGCGAATGGTTTTCATAGGCCATTTGGATGTGGCATGAGGAAGAAGAGCTGAGGCAGAGGGATGGGCCAAGTTGTTGGATAACACAGAAACTAAAGGACCCTGAGAAGAGAAAGTAGGACAGATAAATGAATGGCTGAAGACACAGGGTTCCAGTCACACGGAGACAATAGTGTCCGGTTCCACACTTGTGAGCTACAAAGTGCAGCCAAACTCACAGGCTAGACAGGGCCACTTGAGCACGGTCACAGACAGGAACAGGGCGGAGGGGAAAGAGGGCCAAGTTTCGTCTGAGATTAATGACAGGATTCCAGAGGACGGTGGTGATGGCTAAGTGAGAATTAGTGAATTGTACCGCAGAACTGGACACTTCAACATGGTGAAGGACTGGGATGTGGCTCATTGTGGGGAGGGTATCCTAGCATGGAGCCCCAGGTTCCATCGTTCAAAAGCGTGAAAACTTCACGGGATGTGTATTTTACCACAATGTGATAAGAAAATACAACAATAAGAAGAGAAAGGCTGTCACCCACTGGGCTGACGGAGCTGCAGTAGCGGGAACACATGGCTGGGCTGTGCCCTGGTATCCGGCCTCTGGAGGCTGACAGCCACCACGAAGTTTACGCCCCTCTGCGGTCTCCTCTTTCTCCTCCTCCACCCTATGTCACATCGTTGGCCATTGACCACCCAGACCCCAAATCAGCTGGAGGTGGGGGAAGTATCAGGTGATATAAACATCATCGCTACTTCAGGTTCACCCCGAAGAAGGGTGCTGTGGAGACAGCTCTCTTGGGAGGCATGAGGGACACTGCAGATGCTCTTGTATCTCTGAAGCTAGAGAAGAGAGAGAGAGATTCAGGAGGAGAACACAGACCGCATAGTCTGGGATGCAGGATTTCGTCATGAAGGACCATGGCATAGAATCCTACAGCATCTCCCGAAAGAGAGGCTGGCATGTCAAAGACCAGGAGAGGCTGGCATGTCAAAGACCAGGAGAGGCTGGCATGTCGACTTATCTTCAAGATACTCTCTGGCTCAGCCTTCTGGAACTTGGGGTAATGCTGTCATAAATCAAGATGGTGCCATCTAGTGCCTCGTCCCCTGGAGCCCCTGCACAGCAGACACTGGAGGATCCCCTGCCAGAATGGCCAGCTCTCCGTCATGACAGGGGCAAGCAAGCCTTCTGAAGCTTTCACTTTCTGCGGCTTTCCTGGTGGACAGCCTTGGCTTTAACTGGTTACTTTTTTAATGGGCAACCTGCAGAGTTGCATTTCCTGCCACAGCTTGTAAATTCTATTTTATGTTTAGCAGCTGCTCAAGGTTTGGACCATAGAGAACCAGGGTGGCTAGCTAGCTCTGTAATCTCCACACTAGACTGTAAAGGCTTGAGCATGTGAGGGCATTTCCAAATTTCCTCAGCTCCTCTTTTGTTCTTCATATTGACACTTAAGTCAGGACCCAATTTATATAACACAGGTAAGACAGAAGAGCTGTTTGGCTTCAGGAGGACTGTGCTGGGAGCTACGCTGGGGCAGAGTCACACCCGGCCCAACCCTCCCCCCCAAGGATTTCACACTCCTCTCATCAAGGATTTGCATGTAAAGATGGATACGCAGAGGCTCTAAGAAGAGAGGGCATTTGCCTGAGTTTTCAGGGATGCTAGATCAGAGCCCAGGGGTGCCATCTTTGTCCCTTTGATGGTGCCTCTGCACCAGGCACAGGGCTTAGCTGTGAGGACACAGACAAATAAACACAGGTTTCCTCGGAGCGGCCTTGTGGTGTAATGACGTGGGGGAGTAGAAAAGAAGTGGGACTCTGGGTGCATCAGCAGTTACATTATAGTACCTGGCTCTATGTGAGCCTGGGTGGACTGCCCGAGCCCCAGACTGGCTGAACCCTTACCTGCCTGACAGCACTCATTTTACAACATCCTATGGGATGAGTCCTGGCACTCTGACTATATCAGATATGTGTGTGTGTGTGTGTGTGTGTGTGTGTGTGTGTGTGTGTGTATGTATATATGATAATACTGGACTGTATATGTATATGATATAGTCAGAGCATATATACACATATATACATATATATGTGTGTATATATACATATATATATATGTATATATATTCCAGTGAGTCTCAGCCTTGTATTTGTTCTTTTACTTCAAGGAGTTCTTCAATGACCCTAAGCAAACATATCAAGCAAGGTCAGGGTGAGCCCTCTCAGCCTTTGGCCCCCTCCAGGCATCCAGAGACACTTTCTCAGAGATCTCCTCTGGGTACAGTTTCAAAGCCACCTATGTGGGCTAATTCTGTCATTGCAGTTGAGTAAACAGAGGCCTCAAGAATTTAACGATGGTCATCCTAGCAACTAACATCAAAACTAGCTTTCCAATCCAGACTCTCCATTCCCGACACCTCTTCGGCTAGGAAACAGGGGCCTTGAATTAACAGTTAGAAATGCAATCTCTCCTAAGCCCTGTCTTAAGACTGAGTGGGAATCTGTTAACACACAGTTTGTGTTCCCCATATTTCTACCTCCTCTCCACCTCCAGCATTCTCAGGGCCCACAGTGGGAGGAGAACCCTTCTTAGTAGAATCCATCCTGTGAGGATCCTCCTTTGTAGAAACGAGATGAGTGTGGCTTGAAGCTGGCAGCTTCAAGGTTTACCCTGGGAGATCTTGATTCTTCTCAGCTTATTTAAAGTTAATGCCTCGTCCCTCTATAATAGTCACAAGGTGCTTGCTTGACATTTGAACGGGCTCTAAGGGCCTATGAAATAGAGATTTTGAACTCAGCAGTGGCTCAGGG
Organism: Psammomys obesus; assembly: GCF_907164565.1. Taxonomy (NCBI): domain Eukaryota; kingdom Metazoa; phylum Chordata; class Mammalia; order Rodentia; family Muridae; genus Psammomys; species Psammomys obesus. Next base: position 2,401,992 of record NW_026589732.1, read on the forward strand.
TGGCTGCATAGTATAACTTCCCTGGATGCAACAAGAGGAGGCCTTATCAGGGAATTTGAAGATGCCTGCTCGTCAAGTCCCATCGTGGGGGTGGCCTGTTGTTAGGCCCCACATCTCTCCTGCAGCAGGTCCCAGAGTTGACTCCTCCTGCTTTTATCTGGCTTCTTCCCTAACAACTTCTGCCCAAGCTGCCTTTCACGTGGATGCCTCCCTTCCTGGTTCTCAGGTTCTGTCTATTCTGTCATCCATCTGTGTGTGAGTCTTCCCTGAAGTCTTCCTGCAGACCATCTAGAAAATGAGCCCAGCAGCAAAAACTCACAAGCCTGGGAAGCTGCTGGCTCTCAGCATGCTCTGGTACCCTCGAGTTGTGTCCTGACATGCTCCGTCCCTGTGGCCTGTCTTCTTGTGTGATGGCTCCCAGGATGACCCGGAAGTGACTCTAAGACAGTGCTTTCCAAAATTTGTTTCATGAGATTCCAGTTTGTGGAGAAGTGCCTTAGAGACCTAATGCCATAACAAGGAACTGGGGGATTCTGTTGTGCACTATTCCTGGAGACATCTCTTGAGTAGCTAACTGGGTAACTTCTTTAAAGAAGTCCTGTAGTCCAGTCCCTGTGGCCCTGGTACAATCTAAAACCTTAGAGGACTGTCTTACTGCCACTTTTTATTGCTAAGACAAAATACCCAAGGCTGGGTACTTTTAAAAGTAAAGAGCATCATTTAGCTCACAGTTTTGGAAGTTAAAATCCAAGGCCAGGCAGCCCCATCTGGTCCTCTGCAGTGAGAGCCATCCTGACTGCATCATCACAAGCCCACGGCAACATGGAGGGGCGGTGCGCCACAAGTGGAAGTTACATTGCAAGGACATGACCCAGGAAACAAGGGGAGGGGATCCTGGGTGTTTCTTTTGTCAACTTGACATGAATTAGAGTCATCTGGGAAGAAGAACCTCAACTGAGACTACACCTCCATCAGTGGGTGTAGCCTGTGGGGTGGGCAAGCCTGTGGGGTGTTTTCTTGATCGATGATGGATGATCGATACAGGAGGGCCCAGCCCACTGTGGGCCACAGTGCCACCCCTGGGCCTGGGTGGTGTAAAAAACAGGATGAGAAAGCATGGGGAATAATCCAGTAAGTAGCACTCTTCCGTGGCCTCGGCTTCATTCCTGCCTCCAGGTCCCTGCTCTGGCTTCCCTCAGCGATGGCATGCGACCTGAGAGTTATGAGATGAAATAAACCCTTTCCTCCCTGAGTTGCTTTTAGTCATGGTGTTTTCTCACAGTAACAGGAGCTCTAAGAGAGGGGGTCAACCTTATTGTCCTTATAACTGTTCCTTCAGGTAATAAATCAATCATTCCGTAAGACCACAGAGTTGGTCCCTCCAGAGGGGAGCAGCTACGATGGCCTAACTACCTCCGACTAATGTATTTGGATCATATTCACCTCTCTACTCCTCTTGGATCTACCCTCCACCTTCCCACCTGCCCCAGCTTCATGGCATTAAAAAAAATAACCCCACTGAGTCCAACTTGTGTTGCCCATACACTCCTGGCTGTGGCTCCTACCTCTCTCAGCCCCCAGGACCGCAGCATTGCTACGCTGGAGACCAGGTCCCAGCACAAGAACCTCTGGGGAAGTCAACCACATCTCCAGCACAGCAGACAGCAGACTGGTGCTTTGATGCCCATCTCAGCGGTGCCAGACATCTTTGAGAGCTCATCCCGGCAGCCGTTATTTGAGTCCCTCTGGGCCCTGTAATGGAGACCACGGATCCTCGTGTTTCCGGGCTTCACTTAGGACACACCAAGTCAGGCTGCTGTGTGAGACCATCCGGCATCCATGGCAGGCCACCTGAAAGCAAAAGGAAATGAATAGGGGTGTATACACTCATGGTCTGCACATTGCATGCTTGGGGTCTGGTCAAAGGAGGACTTCATGAGGCTTTCTTGGAGAACAGGGCAGCGCCGGGGTTCTGTGTTTGGGAAACTCATCCTTCATACTGAGGTGGTTGTCACAGTGCCTTCACCGAGGATGTGCCCAGGAATGCAGATTTATGTTAATGAAGTGTGCCCCTTACTCTCCAAAGTAAATGCTTTTTCTGATGGTTAGTGAACTCTGACTCCACTTTGTTTTTAATCACTCCAGTTGTCCTTAATTTAAAAAGCACCGGTTTTAAATGGATCGATTGTCTTCTCTCAGTTTTCATTTTTCTCTGCTGTAGAAAATTCAAAGCTGAACCATGGATGTTTTCTTGTTTGTTTGTTTGTTTGTTTGTTTGCACGGGAGTCTAGAGCACTGCTGTGAAGAGATGGTGGCAATCACGCCAGTGCGCTGGGGTACTGGAACAGTGTGCTTCAAACCAGGAAGCTGAACAGCTTAAATGTGTCTGGTCTGGAAGCCAAGATTAATGTGTCAGCTGCTTTAGTTCTTCTGTAGACCAGGCTGTCCTTGAACTCACAGCAATCTGCCTGCCTCTCTCCCCTCGGTGCTTGGATTAAAAGCATGGACCACCATCCCAGCTGCTTTGGTTCTTCTGAGAGCTAAATGGAAAAATAGACCCAAGGTGTCTCCCTGGCTTCAGAGGTTTTCTGGCAAGCCTTGCCCTGCAAAAGGCTCATCCTACTCTGTTACATCAGTGTGTGTCACTATGCTTGTGTGGACACCGTGCCCTTTCTGTAGGAACAGCAGCCCATCCGATTCCAGGATGACCTTGTCTAAACCTAGTTACATCTCAGCAACCCTGTAAGGACCGCTTCCAAGTGAGGGCTCATTTTAAGCTGCAGTGTGCTCCTGAGTGACTGAGTGCTGGGTGTTAGAATGTCCACAAATGAAGCCTAAGGCAGTAAGCTGACTATATGCACAGGACTAGATTCCACTCTGCCACATTTAAGGCATCCCTCAGCTGCTTCCTCATCGAGCTTCTGGAAGGACGGAGGGTGGAGAGGCTCAGGTAGTGGGGAGGCCTGGGACAGGGAGACGGTCTTTTCAAAACTGCTCTGAAGCAGCTCACATTCTTCAAGAGTCCAGAGCCTTCTTGGAGACACCGGAGATAAGAAGAAAACCAGAACTGGGCAGGTTTAGTGGAAAGCTTCCTGCCATAAGCTGGGAGTAAGACACAGGTGCTCATGGGGAACAAGCTGCTCAAAGAGGTGTGGACCCAGGAGTGGGTCTACGATGAGGTCAGGTTTGTGAGAAGTTGCCAGAACTTTTCAGGGAGGTGGCAGATAGGCTGGCCTCATCATGTTCTTATTTTAGCCAGGCTAAAGAACAGGAGGGCTCATGGCCTTGCTGTCCCTCTCAGGCAGTAGAGGGACACCACAGCCATCCGGGATCCTGAGTCAAGCTCAGGGCTATCTTTCAGTTTCTTCTTTGGTAAAATGACCTCACTCAAAAGCCCCAGCTAGAATGAGCTCACGCGTGAGGGTGTTGGGTAGCACCCAACAGGGGAAAGCAACCTGGAAGTGGCAGGCACAGACTGCTGCCCCGGATAAGTCACTTCTTTTGAAGCAGCTCCCCAGAGAATATAATGAGGGGTCCTGCAATTCTGTGAAAAGACTTCTAACCACACAGACGCTGGGTCCCCTGAAGATCTCAGTTCAAGTTTGGGATGTCCTCAACTGAGAAAGAAGGATAACTTGAATAACTCATGCGCAGGTTAAATCAGAGAATCCATGGCTCCGAGCTTGTTATCAAAGCCTGTCACTGCCGGGTGCTTCCTGACAGGATTGGCTGGGATGTGGTAGGGAGGTGCCTGCATGCAGCAGGTCTTCACTCCCCCTTCAAATGGCAAGCCTGACAGTTGCTGGCACTCGTGGTTTCTGCTGGGACATCGGGAAGATTGTCCAGAAAATATGTGAACGACCTAAGAGTAAAATTGTCAAGTACAATTTACTTTCAGTTACTGGCAATGCTCATTGCAACCAACTAACATCTGTTAGATTGGACTGAAGAGATGGCTCAGTGGGTGAAGCTCCAGCACACAAGCTTGAGGACCTGGCTTCAAGTCCTTGTAGTGAGAGCACACCTGTAATCTTAGGGTTCGTGTGGGGAGATGCAAGGTAGAGGCAGGAGAGCCCCTGGAGGCTTGCAGGCCAGTTAGCCCAGTGTTCCCAAGGTGGCCGGAGGTGAGGACTGACACCCAAGTCATCCTCCGACCTTCACTTGTGCACACCCACACTCACGCGCACAGATACAGTCATACATATCACACACATCATTAAATCACACGCCTCGGGGCTTGCCACTGTGGAGAGAGAACTAGCTGAAATTAGCCACTATTGAACACATTTAGCCTGTTGCTAGAGAGAAACCATGACAAGGGTCTAACGGTTTTCCTCCCTCTGACAGGTCACCGGTCAGCACAGACGTTCAGAAGACAAGGACGTGTCCTTCCACAATGTCCTACAGACGAGAGCTGGAGAAATACCGAGACCTAGATGAAGATGAGATCCTGGGGGCCCTTACTGAGGAGGAGCTCAGGACGCTGGAAAATGAGCTGGACGAGCTAGACCCGGATGTAAGTGGCAGGAAAGGGGATCACTGGTCTTGGGTGGGGGGCATGCCCTGGCGCTTGGTGGAGGGGCAGTGTGGGGACCACACAGGGGAGGGGCAGGTGGGTGCTTCCTGAAGCCACCCATGTCTTTCTCCTTATAAGACAGTGTGCTGGAATGACGTGGCCTTGGCAGGGCTATTTTTAAAATGTTGTGTTACTCAGGATTCTCCAGAAAAACAGAACCAATATGATGTGTATGTGTGTTAGGGAGAGAGAGTCAATGTATATATCCCACTGAGAGAGAGGTTTATAAGCAATCGGCTCATGTGGTTCTGGAGACTGAAAGCCCTGAGATCTGCCGTTGGCAAGCTGGAAGCCGGGAGGGCTGGTGATACCAATCTGGTCTAAATGCTTGTAGGCTCAAGACCTAGGCCCAGCTCATGCTTTTAGTCCAAACACAGGAAGGAAACAACAAAAACAAACAAACAAATAACAGAAACCAGTGGTCCAGTCCAGGAAGTCAGGTGGGAGTCAGTTCTCCTCCTCAGGGAAGGCTCAGCCTTTCTGTTCTATTTTGGCCTGTGACAGATGGGATGGACCCTCCCACGCCACAGAGGCCATCTGCCTGACTCAGTCTACAGATGCAAATGCTCACCTCCCACAGAAACACCCTCCCAGATACAACGAGAATAATATCCAACCAAACGCCTGGCACCCTGTGGCTCAGGCAAACTGACTCCTAGAATTACCCATCACAGTCTGTTTCTGTTAACTTGGCACTTGCACGAATCTCCTCAAACCGCAGGCAATTATTAGCAAACAAAGATAAGAGCATGTCATAACTGTGCCCAACGTGATGCTGGGCATGACAGAAAAATTCCTCCCTCATTTCCAAGAGGAAAGGTAAGATCTCCACAGATGTGGTGGAAAATGAATGCTTAAATAGGTACCATCAAATGTCAGTGCAGCTCACGCTGCATGATAAGACCAGGGTGGACAATGACCTCTGCCGTCCACACGCATGCTCAAGAAGGAGGAGGAGAGACTCATGACAGCTGTGTCGCTGCTTTCTCTAACCAGACAGACGTGGATAGCCAGTATTCGTAACCACCTTCTCCCATCACCCATCCTGCACTTCCTCTCCCCTCAGCCGGCACCTCCACTAGCTGTGGTTCTTGAACGCCATCTTCTGCACCCCCATTGCAGAGTAGCTGGCAGTCAGCTTCATTCTCCCCTTCTTCATCTGTTGGCTCCAAAGCATGAGGAACGCCAGAGGGCGGGCGGCTGTGTTAACCTCCCGCTCGGTGGAATCTCTGTCCCTCCTCTGTCCTTCAGAACGGAGACTTCTAGGCAAGCAGAGCAGAAGGTCAAGGGAAAGGAAGCAAAACTGTTGCTAATGGTTTGCTGAGAGTGCCACTGACTGCCACCACTCCAGTGCCCAAGCTTGCATCCTGGACGTGTGGGTCTTGGCTCTGGGGGAGACAGCACCGCATTGAGGCCCCTGATTCAGAGCACATGCAGGCTCCGAGAGAGCCTAGCCCCAGCCCTGAGAGGCCCTGCCTGCCAGCTAGCTCTGTGACATTCTTCCACTGTGCCACTGTGCTTCTCCAGCACACCCTGCCGCTCCTGGACAGTGGAGAACAAGTCGGAATGAATTTTCTGAGCAATACAGAACATGGAGGACCCTCTCATGTGTTTTAAGTTTCATGAGCGAGTTTCGCACGCGGCATATTTAAGTTGTTCTTTCCATGTTCAGAGTTGGCCTGTGTGGTCGGGGTTCCTCCGTGATGTCTTCTTGGCTGGCAAGCCCCACTGGAGCTGTGAGCTGGGTCAAGGGAGACATTCCCACCAGCCCCCAGGGACAGCCTCTAGCCTGTAACTACATGCCAGGTACCCAGCACAAGTGAAGGCAGACATGAATGGTGTTGAAGATGGAACCTTCTCCCCCCTCTTCTAAAACCAAGCATTGCTCAACTCTGACCTAGCAGTGGCCTATAAGGAAACCATCACTTGAGTAGCGTTTCAGCAACCCACAAGCCATCACTGCCGAGGGACAGTGAGCAAGGCTACCCAAGCCCTGTCTTGGACATGTGGTCCTGCCCTGGCGTCCCACCCATGAAGTTATGGAGTTAGTTGTTCCCTTTCAGGTCTCAGCTTCCAGGCGCCATTTACATCTACAGACTTGCTTTCTTCCTGGATAGTCCAGGCTGCTTGTTTAAGGGCTGCTCCCAGCCCCATGGAATGACATCCATCTAAGTAGTTTGTCCTCATCTTGCTGTTCATAAGTGCCCCAGCCATGAGATGGTTCCTTGGTGGGGCTGATCAGATTAATTGGCAAGAGACCTTTCGTGGAGAGTCTTAGGTCCCTCCTCCCCTTACCTCCTTCATTCAGAGTATAGCAACGGAAAGATTGAGCGTCTCTGAACTAACTATTCTAGATCACTGTTCCATAGAATTTCAAGAGGGAGTCGCTTTTAAAAGTGAGAACAAAAGCCACGTGGCTGCCCGCACTTAGCTTGGTGCTAGATTCCATCACTGGGGCCTGGCATGGATACTGCTTCTGGTTAGTTCAAGGTATGCCAGGTGGGCAGAGTCGATTACATCCTAGGAACAGACAGAGCTCAGAGCGGGGATTTACTTCCTCCTGGTGGGAGTTTCCTCAGAGCAGCTGAGGTTACAACCAAGCCCTAGGTTCTCTAGGTCAAGGATAAAAGCAAAATATTCCAGTTGAGTGTGGTTCCATGGCTCAGGGTTTGCTGGGGAGGAGGGGTCTTGGCGTGGTTTCTGCGAAACTTGGATGGGACTGGAAAAAGGAAGGGGGTACGCAATGTAGTCGAGGTGGTAAGGCAGCGTGGACTTCTCCCAGCGACCTGGGGAGCCTCTCAGTGGTGATTCCACGTGGATTAGTGCTTCGGGAGCTAACCCTGGAGGTGGCTGACAATGGAAGGTAGAAAGGGTTCCTGTGGGAGCCCTGTGTCCCGGGGCAGATGCTTTTCCTGAAGGTGAGGAAGGGTGCTGCTCTCTCCACAGGCCCACCCTCTAGGGCGTTGATTCTGTGTCTCTGCCCTGGAGAAGTGTGACGTCCACCCACTCAGACACCCGGTTGCCTCTGTGGCTGAGAAGAGTGACCATTCGCCCACACAGACGCCTCCATGTCCCTGGGGCTGGCCCTTTGCTCTTTGGGCTTTACCCTGAAGCTTCAGTGTGGGGATGAGGTCAGATGAGGCAGTGGCTGCAAACAGGGCAGGTGATTGACAGGCGTCAGAATCCAGTGTCAGCCCCTGGAGGGTGGAGCCTCTCAGAACCAAGATCTTAGTGTCCAAGGACTGTGCTGAGGCATTGGGCTGGGTCCCTGCTTCACCCCTAAGCCAATAAAGAACCCCCACATTGTCCCTCTACTCAAATAGCAGGCTCTGTGGCCTCAGCAGAAGTCCCCAGGGACGTCTGTACTATGCAGCCTGCCCTACCTGGAAGGTAGTGGGGAAGAGAACACTCTGTGGGTGCCCATGGAAGGTCGGGGAAGACACAGGAGGTCCACACCACTGCCCAGCTTGCCTGGGCACAGAATAGGGTGGCAGGAGTCAAATTGCAAGCAGCCTGGAGAGAAGCATAGATCCTGGAGGAGGCACCCGCCACCTGAGACCCACCATGCTCCACTACTGTGGTTTCAAAAGTGACGTCTTTTCAAAGGCCCCTTTTCTCTCTTTCAGTCCAGGGAGAAGAAAAGAGTAACCCAAGAGGAGGGGGCGATGACGGGGTGGTAGAGCTAGTGTGCCAGCACACAATTGACCCCTTCACTGAGATGGACTCTCTTGCCTGATTTACGAGACAGCTGAGTTTTGAAAGGCAAATGGGGCTCCCTCCATCCCAGAACAGAGCATTCCAGCTCCAGTTTCACTGGGCCTGGGCCCAGCTCTATAATCAGGACTCTGGGAGAGGCCAGAGGTATGCAGGCCCAGAGGAGGGGAGCCCGACAGGTGTCCAATCTTCCTGTTACAGACCAGGACCAGATCCCAGAGAAGGAAAGAAACCTGCCCCTGGGGCTGATATCCAAACAGACCCAGAACAGCTCCTGAGACCTCAGCCCCTTGGCGGACTCCACAACGCTGCACTTGTTTTTGTGTCCCGGTGCTGATGACCACCGGGACACAAATATTGCTATGTGCGCATATTCTAAGTACTTGGAAGATACAGCCTGCTTAACTTCACACTGATCCCGGGAGGCAGGTGCTCTGGTCTTCCCGGCCTTACAGATGAAGTAGGTAGTGGCAGAGGGGTCACACCCTAGCGAGAGAACGTATTGCACCCGCTGAACTCCATCTGCTCCTAGGATGTAATCTATTCTGCCCACCTGGCACACCTAAGGCCTCATGGGAGTTTGGCGGGAGAGAGCTGCGGCCACCGGTGTGCTCTGACTCTGTGGTTCCAGAGGTGGCACATGGAAACCACCCCCTTCTTTCTGGAAGGAGGTGAGGCGCAGACAGTGGTCGGCTCTGCTCAGGCCTGTGTCTTTTCCCATCTGCATCTCGGCTCCCTCAGTAAAGTGCGCTCAGTTGGTCCAGATGGCTCGGAAGCCCCCTAAAGCTCTATCCACTTGTAATTTTCTGAGCCCCTCCCAGCCATCTTGGCACCTGATGGCAACAAACACTTCAGAGGGTGGCGTGTGTGATTTCTTACGAAACTGTTAGGCCTGAGTGTCACGTGACAGGGTAGGGCAGAACACTTGAGAAGCAGCTTTGCCACAGAGGATTCCAAACTTGTGCATGTTAAAAAAGAAAGAAAGACAAAAACAGTCCTCGAAACTCGATGTCTCTCTCTGTGGAAAATCTCAAGCTTATCATGAGATTGCTACCCTCAGCCTCCCTCGGGAGAGGAATGCCTCAGGCGCTAAAAGTGTCTGCTGTTGCCTGGCTCCCCGGCCCTGCCCTTTCTCTCTCTGCACTTAAGTGGGTGCCGCGCTGAAGCCCAGCCAACTCCTCACTCAGACCGTCTTTATGCTGGGCAGTGGGAGAAGTGAGCATGGGAATGGCCAGCCATGCAAGTAGCATGTGCCAGCAACGATGGGTGGGTTCTTACACCATTCACAGTTGATGGGTGAGACGGGGCGTGGACTATCTAGCCCTCTGAGAGGGTTCAGCACCTAGCTCCATCTTAAGATGGGGAAACTGAGGCTTGAAGGGATGAGATCTGGGTTATGATATCTCAGTGCCTTCTAAGCATTGAGGACTTGATTTTGATCCCCAGAGCCCAAATAAAAATGACAGGAGGGGAGGCTCTCCCCTGAATTCCTAGTGCTGGGGTTAAGAAGGAAGGGACAGCTGGATTCCTGGAGCTCATTGCCAGCCAATCTAACAGTCAGTGAGAGACCCTGTGTCAATAAATAAATTTGGCTTCCACATACGCAGAAACAGGCAAGCCAAGGTACCAACACAGGAGTTCTCTCTCTCTCTCTCTCTCTCTCTCTCTCTCTCTCCCTCTCTCTCTCTCTCTCTCACACACACACACATTAAAATATATGAAGAAAAAATTAAGAGGCTACCAACAAATAATTTATTAATATTGCTTGTTAACGAGACTTTGAGGGGAAAATATTTTTTCAGGAAAGAAGGGAGGTTAAAATCCCAACTTTACAAAGAAATTGGAGCCAAAGAGTTGATTTTTAAGTCAGCTGTTGGGAATCTGTAACACAGTACCACCACAGAACCACTAATGGAGGCGGGCTGTCTGCAAATCCGAGGTAATATGATTCTGCGCAGACGTGGCCATGCATGCGGGGCCTTCTCCATTTCACGCGGAGGGTCTCCTGAAATCTCCACCAAGACCCTGTGGCTGTGCCTCCTGGCAGCAGGAGTCTGTGCCATTCTGCCGATGGGGCTAAGGTAACGTGAGGAAGCCTACTGCTATTAGATGGTGGGCTGTGTCCAGCAGCTCCTTCCTGGCCTTATGTGTCAAGGGGTTCTGGAAACGAGAGGCTTCAAATTGCAGGAAGAAATGGTGGAAGAGTGACTCAGAACTGCGGATTCTCAGAGCTGCAAAATGACACATGCATACAGGCACACACGTGAACATACACAAGCAGGTACACACAGTTGTGCGCATATGCATACACACGGAGATGAGTATAAACGTGTGTGTACACGTGTGCGTGTGCACGCATGCGCGCGCGCGCACACCCACACCCACACCCACCCACACACTACCATATGCATAAAAAATACAGAAGGATGACCGTGACTGTGGCAGCTTTCCTGAACATACTGTTAGGTTGGTGCTGTCTTTGACCAAGATGCTATCATATCAGTCCCGTGAGTCTTGTGACCACTGCAGCAATGGGAAATGAACAATGACAAGACTATGAGCCTGAGAGGGGATAAAAGCTTACCAATCATAACCTAGGCCTTCCTCTCACACCCTAGGGCTCCCGCTGTGTCTGACCCTGCAGAAAAGCACACCCTCCCTCCCATGCCCCAGATCAAGTCCTGCAGGGCAACAGGGCTTGCCTGGCCATCCCAGGAGCAGCCAAGTTTGGTCCACGGCCTGGGGTGCTTTCTTGTAACACAACCCAGCAGAACTGCAAGCCCAGGACAGAGGTAAACAGTTGGAATGGAAAGAAATAAATCTCCCCTCTAAAAATAGGCTCTCATCCTTAGAAACACTGCCCTGCCGGTGTGTGCAGAACTGGGGATGGGCCTGGCCAGCCAGGAGGAAAGTCAGGCCAGGCTGCAGTGTCTCCACCTCACCCTTTGCCTCCTGACACCCCTCCTCGCCCTTCTCCATTCCCCATGCTTCTCAGTGCCTCCTCTTTTCTGCCACTGGAATCAGAGCCCTTCATGCCTCATGCAGAATCCTCCCATTCTGCAGAACAGCAACCCCTCAACACCTGGAGCCTGGCTGCCCTCAGCCTGGCACCTCCTTCACGGGAAACAGGGCATTTGTTTTCTATTTTAATGTGTTTAACAGCAGAGGGAGAATGCGCCACGATCTCTACTCCCCCACCATCCACACTGAACAGACCTTTAAACCTTGTCTTCTTTGACTCATGCCATCCGTAGAAAAGATGCCACTGCTGCTAAATCCTGGAGCCAACTTCTTGCCCTTAGCCTATTCTCCATCTCTCTCCACTTCCCTGAGCACATCCCACCCCTCAGGCAGCAACTCTGGTACCCACAGCGTCAGGTTGGGGGTGCAGATGAAAGAAAGCAGTCTGTGGCCACCATGGGCCATCTTGTTTCTCCACCTTTGAAAAGACTTGCATACAACGAAATCCACAGTATATAAAGAGATTCACTGTGGAGAAAAAGAAAAGCAGCACCTGAGACAATTACAGAGTAACTGACTTTGGCCTAGATGGTAGGGAATGGTAAGGACAAGGTAAGTGGGAGCCTGCCTAAAGGATGCCTTCTGTTGGCACTGCCAATTGGTGCCAGTCTATACATGCAGGTTCAGTATTTCTGTGCCTGATCATATTTTGAAAAATCTTTTTTTTTTTTCATGTGCAGGCCCCTGATTTTAAAGCATTGGCGGTTTTTTTTTTTTTAAACACTTAAGACCAAACCAAAAATATCTAAACTTCTATATTTTGTGGGGCCATAGATTTCTCCATTTGGAGGTCTATCTTCTTCTGCTGCTTTGTATGACAAGGTTTAGATTTTATTTTTTGTTTAAGGAACAGATGCACAAACATACATACATGTATGTGTATATACAAATATGATCATGTCAAGAGACCTTGGGTGCTGGGAAGATGGCTCAGCAGGTGAAGTGCTCTCTTTGCAAGCCCAAGGACCTGAGTTCGGATCCCCGGCATCCACAGGTCTGACAGCGGCTGCCTGTAATCCTGGTACCGTGGGGTAGGGAGCAGATATAGGTGGAGCCTGGGGCTTACTGGAAGCTGCTCTAGGTGACCAGATGAAGTCTAAGTTCAATGAGAAATGCTGTCTTAAAAAGGAGAGAAAAGTGACTGAGGAAGACACTCCAGAATCAACCTCAGACCTTTTGCACACACACACACACACACACACACACACACACACACACACTCACTTCATACAACAACACGTACACATACAAGAACAAGAACAAAAGAGAAACAAGGAACCCTGAAAGCAGGCTCACAGTTGAGCCTAATAAACACTTGATATTTGGTTTGTTAAATCACTGAAATCTAAGCTTTCTGAGACTTAGAACCCCATCCTAACTCCGCCTATAGTTTGGCAGAAGTGGAGCTTCTGATGTTCCGATGTGGCTCTTCTGCCCGGCCCACCTGGCTTCCAAGACCTAGGCCTAGGGCACGGTGAGGAAGGGTGATCTGTTTGACCGGGGAGGCCTGGGCTGTCCAGCACATGACCTCAGTGAGGTCGCCTCCCAGCTCTGAGCTCTCCAGAACCCATCCTGGAGGCTGTTCCCCTTTTTCCTGCCCTCTGATGTGGAGGCTGTGAAATAGCGCAGTCCCCAGAGCAATGGTGCATGCTGTGCATCTACACACACACCCACACCCACACCCACACACACACACACACACACACACACACACACACTTTTTTAGACATAATTGATTTCTTTGGCAAAAGACATTCAGTGGTTTATTTTCGTTGCCGTGGAGAATCAGGTTAAGGGCCGCTCTGTGCGTGGCTAACTATCCATCACCGGAGCGCCGGCAGATGCCTGAGCACACTCCTTACAAACAGTGCCATTTTATGCACCTCCTGCCCTGTGGCTTTTAAGCCTGAAATCATTAGTGCAGAGGATCTTTTTCGATTTCCTGAGTTTTCAGGAGTCTGCGGTCTTTTGTTTTTTGTTTATTTTTTAATTTCCAGTTTGTTAACTTTAACATCCAAAGGGTTTCCCTTTTCTCTTCTCCTCCCACTACCTCCCTTCCCCTCCTCTCCCCTACCCCTCTCCCTTTCCTCCCAGAAAAGGGGAGCCCACCCCCACTTATCAGCCCTCCCCAGCACATAAAGTCAATCAGGACTGAGCATATCCTCATCCCCTGAGGCCAGGCAAGGCAGCCCTAATAGAGTCCATGTTAAAAGCAGCTCCCACCGCTACTACCATCTCTCTCTCTCTCTCTCTCTCTCTCTCTCTCTCACACACACACACACACACACACACACACACACACACACACAACCACTGTCTACAACCCTAACACCCTGAGCCCCCCCCCACCTCCATCTTTGGTCCTTTGTTACAGTACTTTGTGTGCATGCACCGCTGTGCACCTGCTCACATCTTTAGCCCATGGTGATCTAGCCTGGGGGACTTCTCACACACCCTTCCTTTGTATAGCCATGATGGCTGCAGGAACTTCCTCTTCAAGCCTACAGTGCCTGTTTGCAGGGTGTGAGGGCCACTAACACGCCAGAGATCTGTGGATCTCCGCTGATCTTTGGATGACTAGACTCCAGCCTGCAGGCATAAAGGTCTGCTAAGACGCTGCACAGCTGAGGCCCGTATTTAAAAGGACGTTGATGTTTTCAAAAAGCCAGGAATAAGCTGTACGCTGTGGCACACACCTGTAACCCCAGGCACTCGGGAGGCAGCAGCAGGAAGATTGCTGGTTGGAGGCCAGCCTGGGCTATATACCAAGTTTAAGGCTTTGTATTAGAGATAATAAATCTTAAAAAAAAAAAAAAATAAGTACCATAGGAAATGTGGTTAGTTTTCCTTCTATGGTTATTTCCAATAATATATTAAAGTTTGTGCTTCTATAATTTAAAAACATTCTTTATTGTTTAGTTTTTTGTTTTTGTTTTGTTTTGTTTTTTTGAGACAAGGTCTCTCTATGTAGTCCTAGCTATGTAGACCAGGCTAGCCTCAAACACACAGAGACCTGCCTGCCTCTCCCTCCCAAGTGCTGACATTGAAGGCATGCACCACCATTTCCATATTTAAAACATTCTGAATTTAAGATGCATGGGTGTACCTCTTTCTCGAGCCCTGTGTCCGGAGTGGGCAGGACGCTAGACGAAGGGATGTTCCCTGACTTCCTCTATGTGGAATTTTAGTCTGATGGCAAACTTAGTTCAGACATGGCAACCTGGCAGCCACAGCCGAGGCCTCTTTAAGTGTGTTTTGTTTGCCCTGAATGTTATTTTGCAAAAGTTCATGTCAATGTTTTAAAATCAAAAGAGTTCCCATTAGAAGAAGCAGGTTTAATCTGCCAGTACATGTCATCACTTTACTGGAGGTGGGCCCAAAAGCCATGTACCACGGTCGGCACCTCTCCCAAGATTGCACAGCTGTCCTCTTAAGCTGCTATCACAGAGTGCCTATAAATCTATTCCTTAAACCCACGTTTAAGGATGGGATTCGGATTCCTCAGAGGACAAATGGCTTCCCTCACCTGCAGGCATCATAGCGTCCAGACATACAGCCTGGCAACAGATTATGCGGCACTGTTCAGTGGCGTGACCCCTTTAGAACCATGACCAAGATGCCTTCAGGAGAGGACCACGAGTGTTGAGATTTCTTTTCATTAACTGCTCCATCCTCTTCATCTCCCGATGTCTTTGCTCCACTAGGCTGGGCCATGACTCTATCTACTTGCCTGGACACATACTAAATAATGCTCCCTCAGTAGGTGTTTGTTGATTCAAAGTTTTAAAAGGTAACGGAAGATACATCCTACATATACATGGTCATGACAGTCTCCTGCCACCAAGATGGTGATGGGGACCCTTCCCCACCTTGGCAACCCTGTGTCTGAGAGTCAGGCTTGGGTTCTAAGCAGTGCAGATGATCCAAAAACAGTATTTTGTCGCTCTTCTCTCCTTCACAGTTCATGTCTATCTACGGAACATCACACTGGAAGGCACAGTAGCACTTTCAATCCAGCTGCCTCTGACCTTGTCAGCCCTAGCATCACTGCTGGCCGCTAGCCTGAGACCAGCCCCTCTCCTCAGCATCTGAGAACCGCCTGAGTTAGTAGCTGTCGCTTTAGATAGTTTGATACTATTTTCCCATCGTGAGGGGGAAACAGCTTTTAGATATAATTCTTTTAGTTATAACTCACACACAACCCAACTTAGTCTATTCACTGTTGTCCAGCCTTCACCACTGTCAACTTAAAGACATTTTCTTTAATCACCTCAGAAGGAAACGTCTTCCTGTCTCTGCCCACCCTGCTCAGCTGTCTAAGCTCAGGGTGGTGCCATGAAACACAGCAGACTGCAGGACTCAAACGCTAGGTTTGGAAGCCCCAGAATAGGGTCTGGTGGGGTAGATTACTTACGGAGGACCCTTTCTGGCTTGGGATGAGCTGCCTTCTCACTATGTCCTCTTGTGACAGGTGGCTGAGGAGGGGCACGCAGCAAGCTCTGTGGTGTCTCTCTTGGAAGGACACTAATCCTATTGGATCAGGGTTCTAGCCTCATGACCTCATTTAACCTATCACACAGATCCTATCTCCAAATACAGCCGAGCTGGGAGATGGGGCTGCCAGAGTGTGGTTTGGGGGTTGGGCAGCACAGTTCAGTCTGTAGCTAAGGCTCTTGAGCTAGCGTGTAGGCACACTTTGTAGACTGCACACATTTATAGACTGGACAGTTTTGGACATCACATCGCAGGGAACCATGGAGTTGTTTCTGTCTATCTTCCTTGAGAGGCATGCATCACAGGTCTTTCAGGTTAGCGTCCGTGACGCCTGGGCACTTACGTGCCTTCCAGGTCTTGAGAAACAGGCACTCCCTCGGGCAGTGAAGCTTTCAGGCTGCCTGTGTTTCTCCACATTCCCTACAAGTCAGTGAAGCATAGAGAGGCTTGACAAAACTATCAGTCTTAGACATTAATCTTATGTAATCTATATAACTTGCAAACCTCATTGTTTCCTGACAACCACCATTGTATGGATCCTGGCTACTGCCGTTCTATTCTGTTTCTAATAAGGGTTAAGAAATCTGATTGCTTGCAATAAACTTGTCTCAGCCTCAGTCTTGATGAGACCCCTCTAGGCAGGCCTGATTTTAATTTCCGCCAACTGTATTAGGAGACCCTGGCCCAGTAAGTAAGTGCTGGCACTTAAATCACATAAATCACAGCACATAATGGCTTTTTGTATCTAGCTTCTTTCACTTAGTGCGCTTTCTGACTCACTCACGTTGTGGTACACTGTTCCTTTTCATGGCTCAACAGCATTCAGCAGCATGGATTTACCATCCTTCATTTATCCATGCATCAGCTGAGGTACTTTAACATGTTTTGGTCCATTCTTTGGGCCATTGTTAATCATGCTCCTATGTACATTTGTGTGCAAGTTTTGGGGTTAACCTATGGTCTGAATTCTTTTCCATCTCTTAAGTACAGTTTCTGGGTCCCATGGTAATTCTATGTATAGCTTTTTCAGAAACCGCCAGACTGCTTTCCAAAGAGTCCATATCATTTGATGTGCCTACCGGCAGCCAAGTTCCCACTTCACCACATTCCTGCCGACACTCGTTATCACCTGTGCTTTTTACGGTGACTTTCCAACGTGAGTTGGATTTCCCTGATGGCTAGTGGCACTGATATCTTTTTGCGTGCTTATTGGGCATCTTTGAGAGAGGTTTTGGTTTGGTTTGGCTTTTCTATTTTGAGATAGGGTCTCACTATGTGGGCCAGAGTGCTCTAGACTCTCTATCCTTCAGCTTTAGCTGGGATTGAAAGCATGTAGTACTACACCTAGATTATGAGGAATGTCTTATAATTAAAAATTTTAAACTTATTTCTTTTGTGTGTATAGGGTGTATGTGGATACATGTTCGTGTGTGTGTGTGTGTGTGTGTGTGTGTGTGTGTGTGTGTGGTGACCAGAGGTCAATGTCTGGTGTCTTCCTCATTTGCTTTCCATCTTATTTTTTTTTAAACAATATGTTTGGTTCTTTGGATGCTCCATACATTTATACAAAGTGTATCCATCACATTAGCCCACCACCAACTCCTCCGAGTGCCCCTCATTCCACCCCTCCCTTTTTGTTTCTTTTGTTATTACTGGCCCACCTCACCCCACTCCAGAGTGCAGTTAATGCTGCTCATATGCACATCAGCCTGTCTTCCTCTGCAGCAGAGTTCCCTGTGAATCTGGAACTCTCCAATCAGGCTAGGTGGCCAGCCAGCAAGCTCCGGGGCATCCTGTCTTCACCTCCCGATCGTAGGGTTACAGGTGCTCACCGATTCGTGTGTGTGCCAGGGATCAAACTCAGGTCCTTAGGCTTGTGTGGCAAGCGTCTTACTGACCGAGCCTCATCAGCCCCCTCATCAGGAATTTTGTATGCTCTCTGAAAAAAAAAAAAAATCTATTCAGCTTCTTTGGCCATTCTTTAAATTGTTTGGTTTTCTGTTCTGTTTTGGTTTGGTTTTTTGCCCTCTATTATTGAGTCCCAAGAGAAGTTCGTGCATTCTGGATATTGCTCTTATCAGATATGTGACTCACGAGCCTTTCTTCCAATCTGCCTCTTTGCCAGTCTCCTTTAACACGCAAATGTTTTTAATTTTGGTGAAGTCCATCCAGTACATTTATTTTTTTCTTCTGTTGCTCATTGTTTTGTGTCATATCTAGGAAACCATTGCCTAATCCAGAGTCAAAAGATTTATGTCTACACTTTCTTCTCAGGATTTTACAGTTTCAGCTTTTACATTTAGGTCTTTGATCTGCTTTGAGTTAATATTTATGTACACTGTGAGGTCATCTGCTGTTTTTGAAAACAAGATAAAGTGATAAGTAACTAAGAGTTTTAAAAGATGTGACTCTCTTTGATTTTAATGAAGATTCTATGATAGTTTGTCAATGTAACCTTTAATGGAAAGAAAATTAGCTTTGAGCCCTAATAAGGCTGACATGGTCACAGTGCACTTTTAAAAGCCGATGGGCTAAGAATCACTAGAAAATACTTTTGAAATTTTGGTTTTTAGAATTCAACTTCTTTCATTAAATATTGAAGTTAGTGAAGCCATGGTTTAAAATGTTATATAGCTATATTCTTGCACACATTGAAAATATTAAATACAGAAAGATTTCTGCCCATTTTAAATGTCCTTGATTTAATGTAGTGGTTCTCAGCCAGGGACAGTGTTTCCCCTGGACTCAGCAGTGTTTGGAGATGGGTTTTTGTGTCACGGTACAGCTGGCCTCTAATGGGGTAGAAACCAGAGTGACTGCTACCAGGGCATTAGAACAGTTTTTGTGCCTCTGTTATATACCAATACACCAAGGTTGAGGAACTTCCCTGGCTGATCTAAGGTCCTCTGGCAGCAAGATTTGAAGGTGAAGAGAGTTTGAAACCCCTTTCCAACCTCATGGGTTTCTCTCTTCATGATACTAAACCCCAACCCCTTCCTGCCATTAAAATCCTTTATGGTACCCTGATACCATAAAAAGTATAGTATCATACCTTTTTATAGTACCATAAAGGATTTTTGGAACACATCTGTAATTGCAATATTAAGGAGACTGAATCATACTTGTGTGTCTGGGTTTTTTGGTTCCTAAAACATATTTGAATAACTTATTTTCTTTTACCCACATTTTGAATGACTGGCCTCCTGCTAAAGTGTATCTTATCTGATGATAGAACAAGAGTGGGAAGCTATCATTTGGGGACATTTACTATACCAGTGTCGGGCATTCTTTCACATTACCTAATTTTAACTTCCCCCAAACACGTATAAGAGCCACCATCATTATTTACATTCAGTTGCCATAGAAACCATAGCACGTGGTGGGTGGGTGGGGGGTCAGTAGGGCTTGGCTAATGCCACTCAGCTGTAACACCATTAGTCCACGTCGGGCCTTAGGCCTGATGTGGCCTCAACTGTGAAGTGCATCCGTGTCACGAACCAGGTGGGTCATGCACTGTGAATCTCATGGGTCGCCTGCTGTGGATAGCCGTAGCTAGACATGGCAGGCAGTGAGGTGTATCCCTACCCACTCCGCCACAAGAAGCCCCTGCCATGGGACAGAAGGAGCAGACGCCCACATCCAGCCTTAGGAAGCACCACGTGCCCCGTGCCTGCCTGCAGAAGCAAGGCTCACTTGGGAGCACCGTCTGCTCTGAGCATCAGTGAATGCTGTCTACCAACCGCTGCTGCAGGAGAGCTGGGACTCTTGTGGCATCCTTTGCATCCCCTGTCCTTGACCCCAAATCAGGCCACGTCTGGTCTTATGCATGCTGGTCCTCCTCTCATAACAAACCCCAGTTGCCAATATCTCTGCTGGCCTCTGGTATAGGTCCCTTTGCACATCTGCCAGCCCCCACCTTTGAGCTCTTTATCCCCCAGCCTTATAATTGGTAGATGCTTGTGACCTAACATGGGGGTACATCCTGCTGTTATGGAGACAAGAGCAGGTGTTAGACAGTGGGAAAGTACTTCATAAATAGCCCATAGCTATTAGCCAGTGGTGTCTCTCTTCCAAGCCTCAGCCCTGTGGGCGTGCTAGTCCGATGTGTCTCTCATCCTTTCTTCAGAAAAGGATTCAGGGAGTGTTGTGAGTAGCAGGAACCTGTGTTTGAGATAGGAGTGACACCAATTTCATGGGGTGCTGCAAAGATTGCACGCCTGCCTCTGAGGCATCCCCGTCTAGCTCTCTGAATGCAAAGTGGCGCAGAACGTACGAAGACTAGAAACAAAGGTGACCTCTCCCTTACCTCAGAGGAAATTCCCTGGGTTTGTTCTCAGTCTAGCCCCAAAGCTCCTTGGGCAGTCCTTCTGTGCTCTGGGCCTCAGTTTCCCCTTGAAGGGAGGGCCTTATAATCCTGGTCTCTAAGCATCCTTGAAGCTCCCGTTGTCTTTGATTTTTGAAGTGCTAGGGGCTTAAATTGGTGAAACCCAATTTAGGTGATGGAAATCCCCCTAATTAGGAATATACTTTGGTAATGAGCTTGCCATGTCTGAAGAAGAGAACACAGCAATTGGGTTAATGCTGTCATTCTTGAGAGACCCATCTCCAAAGGTGATATTAAAAATATTTAACAGTCATTTCTCATGAGCACAGGCCCACCAGAGTCCGAGAGGCCTGTTAGGCCATACTGGCTGTAGACTCAGTGCACTTCGCCAACAGTAGTTCTGTTGAGCCTTTCTCAGGCTTGTTGGGGGTTCTGTCTCTGCAGGTCATCCTCCATCCAAGACCTACCAAGCTCCCTTCAGCTTCTCTCTCTTATTTACCACACGGAAACAAATACAGTTTTGCATTCAAATACCAAATTACATGAATCTCTCTATGCTCATCCTGTGTGAGCTGCCCTGTTGGTTAACCCCATGTGTTTAAAAATGTTACTCGTAGGGATACCAGGGGACTGAGCCCCACAGCTCCTCTCTTCCCCTCAAGTGCCACGTGGCCTGGGACAAGTCCGGCCCTCCTCCAGCTTTCTGGCTCCCCGCACAGAAAAGGAAAGGACTTGGTGGGGCTTTCCAGTTCCAAGGCCCCTGCCGGTCTGTGTTGTGTTTCTGGAGAACTGCATACCTACAGCTGCTGACTGCTCTCTCTTTCTCTCTCTCTCTCTCCTCCTCTCTCTCTCTCTCACCCATCATCCCCATCTTAGAATGCACTGCTCCCTGCAGGCCTCAGGCAGAAGGATCAGACCACCAAGGCGCCCACAGGCCCCTTTAAAAGGGAGGAGCTTTTGGACCACTTGGAAAAGCAAGCGAAGGAGTTTAAGGACCGAGAAGACCTGGTTCCCTACACAGGGGAGAAACGAGGTACTAAACAACATGGCTCCTGAGCATATCCTTCCTGAGGCATGGGCCATTTGTGTGTCCTGCCCTGTGTTGGGCAAATATACCTGGGCCTGTCTTATGTCCTTTCCACATGAACAGGAAATGATACCTGCCCCCAAAGCATCATTTGTGGGTATACTCAATCAGTTGGGGATAGTCTGAGGAAAAAGACTCCCCCAGACAACCACAATGTCTCCCCAAATTCCTTTTAACTAGGGCACGTTGGTTATTTTTTATTCAAACCTATTGCTAATGGCATTAGAACATGAAGCCTAAGCAAGGACCATTCTGTACAAATCAGCATGAAGGTACATAGCCCAACTCCCTCTGTCCTAACTCTGCTTTCTCTAAAGTCTCTTCTTTTTCTGGCAGTGGTAACATTCTTCCTTCATCTCTTCTCCCAAGGCAGAAACCTAACTGAAGGCTGATCGGCCATCTGCCCAGTGCCAGGAATCAAGGTCCTCTCTAGCTCTTCATTCTGTCACCTCTGTAGCACACCTGTCTCTCCCTGGGCTAGCTAGCTGCTGGAGTGTCAGCCATTCTGTTCACAGTCCAGTGAGAGAGAGAGAGAGAAAGAAGGTCAAGCCCCTCATAAATATCATGGAGTCACTGTCCTCAGGGGAAGGGCCTGTAGCAGGGGGTCATAAAACACGGGTTTTAAATATTTACTGAATGTTCACTTATACACTGCATCAGTCATGTTCACAGCTGAACTATAGCCCCAGATCCCAGGCATTTTCTTTTTCTTGTATGTTTCTCCCTTTGCCTAGAATCTGGCATCACCACAGAGTTTCTCATACATTTTTCCCCTAAGTGATTTTTGTTGTGTGCTTTGCCTGCAGACGTAAGTGACATTTGATATACATACATAATGCTACATACAAACATACGTACTTATACAGACAAACACACACAGACACACATGTTTATGTATTTCTTCCATGGAAAATAAGCATTGATCCCATATCAGCATGGGCCTTTCTAGACATTTCTCCACATACTCTCTTCTTGTTTCCCAATCTGTTTCTGTGGAATGGCTTATCACCTACAAGTGAAACCAAACTATGTATTTTGTTTTGTTTTGTATGTGTGTGTACATGTGTGATTGGCTGCCTGGCTTCTTTCCCTTAACATGTTTCCAGAGTCAGCCACGTTCCGTGGTTTGTTGAGCCATTCTTCCACAGATTTTGGTTGTTTTCATCTTTGGTCCGTTAGAACTGAATATTTCTGTAGAAGTGCAGTGAACTTTCCTGTACAAGTATTTGAAGTTTTTCCTGGCTCAGGGGATGGAACCAAAGCTTTCATATACTAGGCAAGTGCTCAACCATTGAGCCACATCCCTTTCTCTTCCAGTCTCCCTCCCCACACCAAGATCAGAGGTTACTTGGGCTGTCTTTGAACTCACTTGTTCTGTAGCCTAGGCAAGCCTTGACCTTGCACTCCTCCTGCGCTGGCCTCCCAAGGAGCTCAGATCATACATTTGCACCGCCAGGCTCTACTCAAGTATTTGTTCAAGCACCTGTTTCAGTTCTTTGGCGTGCAGACTCGTAGAGTCGATGAGCCTCGTGATAACTCTTTAATCTTGGAGGAACTCCAAACTTCTGTAACAACTGTATCCTTTTTTTTTCCCAGAAGTAATATATACGGGGTCCAACTTTCCACGTCTTTGCCAGCATTCATTTGTCCCGTTCCCCCCACAGCAACATTCTCAGGGCCATAAATGGTGACCGGTTAGACATCTTTGCGTGGTTTGCTGTGGTGGTTGTTTTGCCTATTTAAAATTAGGCCATGTGGCTTTTTGTTGGTGAGTTGTAAAAGTTACTTCTGCAGTCTTAACTTTTAGGTACTTGTACGTGTGTGTGTGTGTGTGTGTGTGTGTGTATCACAATGTGCGTACGTGTGTGAGTCAGGGGGCAGCAGTGGCTTCTTCTTCCCATTGTGTGAGTGCCATGGATTAAACTCATGTTTTAGGCTTGGTGGCAAGGGCTCTTACCAGATGAGCCGTATCATCACCACTGTTTCTTTATTTTTGATACGAGGTTTTTATCAGATATATGATTCATGAACATTTTACCCCCTCCAGAAATTGTCTTTGCACTTTCTTGATCATATTCTTTGAGACATAAAACGTGATTTTTGGATGAAGTCCCAGATGATCTCTTGTCCTTGTGTCTACCACAAGATTCCAAAGCTAATTCTAACTGTGCTCATGTTTTCTTTATAATGCCTTAGTCTTAGTTCTGACAGTCAGGTTGTTGACCCATTGGGTTTTACGTTTGCATATGGTATGAGGTGAATGGCTGGTGGCCCAGCACTTGTCGAATAGAAATGCTGTGTTGTTGACAGTAACCGTGGCATATGTATTTGCCCTCATCCCTGGATTCTCAATTCTGTTGTTTGTTGTGACCATCCTTATACAAGTACATCACCACCTTTGTAGTTGTGCTCTGAAGCCAGTGAGCATGAGGCTTCTAATTTTGCTATTTTGGCCATTGCTTGGTTCTTTGTGTGTCTTTGCTTTTCTGTATCTATGAAAAAGACTTCTGGGATTTTGGTGGTGATTGTGTTGAAACTGTAGGTTGCTTTGAGTGGCATTGCTATCTTAATATTACACAAGTTTTCCAATCCATGAAAT
Organism: Psammomys obesus; assembly: GCF_907164565.1. NCBI lineage: Eukaryota > Metazoa > Chordata > Mammalia > Rodentia > Muridae > Psammomys > Psammomys obesus. The sequence continues at coordinate 2,425,807 of NW_026589732.1, forward strand.
CAGATTTTTTTTTCAGTTATTTCTTTATATTTTCTTTGATTTCTTGTAGCAATGCATTGCATTTTGGTGTACATGTATTAAACTTTACCCCCAAGTGTTTTACTCTTTGGTTATTATTGTGAACTACCTTCGTAATTGCCTTCACATGTTCCTCCTATCGCTGGGATACAGAAACACTGGCCTCTGCCTCAAATGTTGTTGAACTTACTAGTTCTAATGTTTTTGGTTTTTGGTTTTTGTTTTCTGTTTTTTGTTTTTTTGGAGGTAGGGGTGGAGTAGGGTTTTTGTTTGTTTGATTAAGCTTTTTTTTTTCTTTTGGAATGTGGAAGTTTGGACTTTTTCTCCGTATAAGAGTATGTTATCTGTAAACAGAAACATCTTCTGTTTGAATTCCACGTATTTATCATCTGTGCCCATTCACTCTAGCTAGAGCTTTTAATGCAATGTTGAATGGCAGCAATAGAGCTGGGATCCTTGTCTTGTTCTTGACCTGGGGGGGAGGGCTTACTTCTGACTCCCTCTCTGATTGCTCTTCCCCAGAACAGCACACACATGCATAATCTTAAACTACTTGAACTGAATACCACAGACCAGTTAATTTATAAAGAGAAGAAATTCTAAAAGCTGGCAGCGGGCGGGTGTGGAGAGAGATGGTTCTTGCTGATGTGGTATAGCACCAGGCCTGACTCAGTGAGACAGCAAGCGTGGAAGCTCAGGCTTTTCTTTTCCTTATAAAGTCACCAATGCCATTCTAGGAGGCCAACCTTATGACTTCAATAAATCCCAGTTACCTCCCCCACAGCCCCACCTTCACACATCCCTAACATAGGAGTTTGGGGACTAGGTTCCCAGTATACAAGCTTGGAGAGGGACATATGGAAATCACGTGCAGTTTCTCAGAAATGAACCGAAATTGTTCATGATGGTTTTCACATGGTTTTCCTGATTTTTCACACAAAATCTCTCCAGGACACTTTTCTTCTTATTGATCATCATGATCATATTTTTTAAAGATTTTTTTTGTTAGGTTTTGAATTATTAGGAATGTGAGTGTGAGTGCAGGTGTTAACGGGGGCCAGAAGAGGGTGCTGGATCCCCTGCACTGGAGTCACAGGCAGTTTTGAATTGCCAGGATGTGGGTGCTAAGAATGAGCTTGAGTCCTCTGCAAGAGCAGTAGACACTTGATGGCTGAGCTGTGGCTCTGCCCCCTCCTTACCTTTTGTAATACCTTCTGGAATTCCCTTGACTTCAACAGTCTCTACTGGCGGACAGGCAGAGGTCAGTCTCCTAGCTGCCTCATTCCCCCCTCACCCGCTTGTTTTCGTGACTGTTTAAGAAGAGGAGGTCACATGAAGCTAGGGCGCATTCTGCTCGCTTCTGTCCTTGAATAATCTGCACGTGTTTTGTCTAGTTTGTTAAAGAACGTTTACAGGTTTTTCCCTCAGACCAGACCTCTCACGAAGGGATCTCATACCCTGATAGGCACCCTGTGTGTTTGCAGGAAAGATCTGGGTTCCCAAGCAGAAACCAATGGACCCCGTGCTGGAGAGCGTCACGCTGGAGCCAGAGCTGGAGGAGGCCTTGGCAAATGCCTCAGATGCGGAACTGTGTGACATTGCAGGTGAGAGACGTCCAAGAGCTTCTGCCTGCCCCGCTGAGGGCCTTCCGTGCAGAGAGCCTCGTTTGCTTCATTTCAGTGTGAGCGCCCATTCTATTTCTAATAAGGAATACAATGCTAAGATAAAAGGGAAGAAAATAAAGCTAAAACCATACAAATACTCCTGGTCACAGAACTTCCTGTTATTGCCAAGAGACTAGAATGGAAATATAGGCCAGGGAACTGTCCTAGCCAATCCCACCAAATCCCCCCCCACACACACCCCAAGGCTGCCTCCTAAAGGGCTTGGAGCAAAGACTGTGTCTCCCTCACATCTCTTATTTGTGCCATCCTCCCTGTCCTCAGGGGTGCTTCCTTACCATCTTCACAAAGGAACTCCAGAGGGTAGTCTGCTCCTGAAAACCCTCTGCGGCCATCTCCCCTCACCACTGTTGAGTCCCTGGCCTATGCACTCTGTGCCCATCTCTCTGAGGTTCACTGCAGGCTGTACCTGGCTGGCACCTCACCTGCCCCTGTCTACACTGTGCCCTAGCTCGGTGTGTGGGTGGGTGGGGTGAACACAGCAGACCAGTGGCCTAGGAGAGGAGCGGGATCGTGGAGAGGCGCTGACAGCGAGTGTGGTGCAGGGAGAGGGCAAGAAGAGATCAAGTGAGTTCTGCATCTTTACTGAAGGAGGAGGACAGTGGGGGAAATACTGAGTTCAGTTAGGGGCCCGGGCCATCTGAGTTATCCATGGACCACCCAGACGGAAGCAGCCTCGAATGATAGTCTCACATTCTGCAGGAGGGTTTTGTTTGGACATGGTCAGAGATGCCAGGCTTCAGGAGGAGCACATAGCAGGTAAAGGCCAGGTTTGAGAATGGAGTGGGGCAAGCCTAGCATGGGGCCCATCAGCCAGTCACAGGTGGGCAGAGGAAAAAGGACTGAGCGAAGACAGTCAGGGTGGCTGTGAGAGCCAAGAAGGCAGAACAGGGCTTCAGGCTGCCGGAGACGGTGGAGCTGAGGCCTAGGCCAGGCAGGGCTGCATCTGCCCCGGCTTCATCCAGTCTGCCAGCCCCTCAGGAAGCTGTGTTGGTGGCACTGAGGGAGGAGGGGGCTGCAGATGGCTTTCCTCTGTGAGCAGGGCTGTGGAGCAGTGATTTGAACTGTGTACTGGTGGTGACTGTGGGTGGTGGCAGGGACCCTAGGAATGATGCCTGGTGTGGCAGGCAGGCAGTATCTCAGCCCAGACAGCCCTTTCCCCAACAGAAAGAAACTGTGGTGAAAGACAAAGGTGGCAGGGCCCAGAGAATGGTTGCCATTTTGAACAGCACTGAGGGGCCAGCTGGTCCCAACAGGAACCTAGACATGCAACTCTGGAGCCGGGTTTGCTTCACAAGGCTCAGTGGCTTAAATAAGGTGCCAGTGGAGCCATACCAGATCCTTCAGTGTGCCCATATAATTCAGTCACCCATCTTCCCCCACAGGTCCCTTGACTTCTGGGATGGATACTTTGCCCTGCCTGTCTCTATTTACTCCCCAGGATCTGTTTTTATCTGGGGCCTGCTCCTCTGAGCCCTGCATGACATCATTGCCCTCATTAGGGCACACAGGGATTATTAAATGACCGCTGTCAGTGCAGGCTCCCGCCATCGCATGGGCCACGGCAGAGCAATCCTTTGCACTGAGCGTCTGGGCCTGCTCTTGAAAACATTTCCCTTGTTGTTGTTGGCAGACTGTTAGGATCTGCCCAAGATCCCAAGCCCCTGTGATGTCCGGGAAGGAGCAGGAGGCGGCCGTGTGTGCACCCCAGTGTTAACTGACTGTCCTTCGGTGTCTGTCATTTGACTTCAGCCATTACAAGGTGGTGGTGCCTTTGGGGAAGGAGGCATGGAACATTTGCTAAGTGCCAAGCATGTTCCAGGTGCTAGGTAGGCAGATCTCCAGACAGCATGTAGTTAGTGACCGTGACAAATCCTATGGAGTAAATTCTCTTATTGTCCCTATTTTATACCAAGACACCAGCTGTGCCTAGTGCTGGGTCAGGATCAAGGAGCTGAGATGATGTCAGGCTTTGTGGCCTTGGGTAAAGAGCAGAACCAGGTGGTTGGAAGCAAGCTGTTCTGGATGGCCAGAGGTGCGGGTGTGGCCGGCCCACCAGAAAGTGGCAACTTGGCCCAAGAGGGGTTAGTTGAACTCTCCAGAATGGGTGACTCATTAAAGGAAGAAAATCCTGGTTAGGGAGATGAGGGGTGTGCAGGCTGCCTCTGGTCTCCATGCTCTCCCCCAGGATGTTTCTGTAAACCAAGTCTTCGCTGGGTCCCTCACACATGATACCCGTTACCCAGGGCTCTCCTACCCACTGTGTGCCAGGCTATGGACCTGGTGCTGGTGAAAAACAGCTAAGGAAACACCTGTCTGCCCTCATGGGGCCAGAATTACACAGGCAAATTAGATGTGGCCAGGAAGAGTTTCACACACTGGGGTCAAGGCAAATAAAGACATGGAAGCTGAGCCGAAGTCAGGCAAGTGGAGGTGATCTGGAGAAAGCACATTAGGGGAGAGGGACACTCAGGCACGTGGGAACTTCCATCCAGGCCAGGGAGGTGCTTATGTAGCAGTTTCAATACCTGGAAATGTCAGAAGCATGTGACGCACTGACCCAGATGGGGCACACTGTTGACAATCCATGCACTAACTCATTGAGTTGCTCTGCATTATGGAACACCCATCTTTTGCTGGGATGAATGAGATCCATTATTTCCTCATGGGGGCCCAAGAGGTGCAGAGGAGGACAGGCTAGAAGCACGTAGGTTTGGATTTTAAACATGCCCTACAAGGGTGCCAAGCAGAACTCATGGGACCCTGGCAATGCAGAGGTCTTGGCTTGTGGCCCCTGGGAGTCCGCTGCAAACACTTGACATTAGAGATGCCTCCTATACTCACTCAGGGATTTGGTTCTAGCTGGGTTTCAGAAACCCTTGCAGTAGGGCAGGGATAAGAAAAGGAGTGGGGTGGGAGCACCCACCCTCAAGGGCAATTGGTCAGCCCTGGCTAAACTGTCCCCTGGCCGTTGGTGACTTCATGTCTTTAGGCACCCATCTTCCTCTCATTCTGAGACTGGGCCAGAGCCAGTTTCTGTGCCTGTACCTAGGATGCGAGAACACGCCTCTTAGCCCTCCACCCGGGACCACTGAAGCCTGTGGCAGCTGGAGAAGCTGGGGATGTGTTCTGAGATCACATTGCATCCTGAGTGGACTTAGAAATGGAAGGAGCCCTGCCAAGGCAGTGAGAGGAAACAGAACTCAATGTTCTTTTTTAGAGTTCAAAAATAGTCCTTTTTGAGTTTTGAGGAAGATCTAGACTTAAAAAAGGAAAGGAAAGGAAAAAAAGAAAGATCCCTGGTGCTAAAATCAGCCTAGATCTACAAAGAAGGAAGCAACACGAGATGTCAGGGTAGGGATTTTCATTGCATCACTCACTCCTGGTGACACATGCATGGAAAAACAAGGCAGAGAGACAGCCACAACTGTGTGCCTAGGGCCTGTTGGGCCCTAGGTTGGTAGTGGCCATTTAGCTCAAGCCACACTCTCTCACTTCTTCCTTTCCTCCCCTCACCCCTACCCCGACTCTATCTTCCCTTCCTTCCAGGAACCCTAACTTCCTCTGAGCTGCTAAATGGCGCCCTTCCTTCTTCAGCCTGCTATCAGGGTGTAACAACCATCTCTCTGAATATGCTGTTGGTTCTCAGATTCTCTCCATAAGGGGCTGTTAGAACTCTTAGCAGCCAAAGAGACAGCACCGCTGTACAGGCTAGGAACATCTCTGCTGAGTCACATGGCACACCGTGTCCCTGTCAATTGTGAGTAGGGGAGTTCGGCAGCACCACGAGGGCTGCTTATTCTACAGCACTGAACAGGCTAAAAATGTGAGAATTGCCGAGTGACTCCTACTCCCATGGGAAGGTGAGGGTTCCACACTCAAGCACACACTGTTTTGTGGATGCAAAAACAAGGGATCCTTCTACAAGATCATCAAAACAAACAAACAAAAAAAAAGGAACTAACAAGCCAGGGCTCAATGCTCTTTGGTCCCCTCACACACTTCTGTGCCCCTGTCTAACCCATCACAGGACACTTGGATTCAAGCATCAAATATGTTCTCCACTTCTATTTATTTATTTCCTTACCTTTCTGTGTGTTCTGAGATGAAACAGGCATCAGAAAATTAGTGAATTTCCTGATTCCAACCTTGGCAAACCTGAGGACTCTGCTGTGTGGGGGGGTGGGAGGGATGTGGGATCACCTCTCTAGAAGACCGACTCCATGTGAGGTGACTCAGCTGCTGCTGACTCAGCCTCCGCTCCCTCAGCCCACGGAGACACAGCCTAAATTCAAACCTCGAGAGCTGGAAAGGCAGCAGCTGTCTCACTCTCCCAGCCCTCCTCAGCGATGAGCTGATGAGCCCTCAAGGCTAATTTTAGCTGAGAAGATTCCTAGGGGAGAGAGAAACAGAAGGGACTTGGAGATCATCTCTTCTGGTGGTTCTCAGCTCCCACTGGGACACCAAAATCACCTCAGGGAGCCACAGTTGTGCACTCCTGTAATCCCAACGCTTGAGAGGTTGAGGCAGGAGGATCATGAGTTCAAGGCTACATATCAAGGCCCTATCAGAAAGAAAGAAGAAAAAGTAATCCAAAGAAATTGCACCCTTCTGTCCAGGACATTGACACTGTTTGACAGTCCCCCCATGGTCTGCATATACAGCTGTGACTGGGGGGGGGTGTCTTACATCACCCCTGGCTGGGCACAGGAGGCTGATGCCCAGATAGAGGAGTGACTTCCACTGGGTGACACTGAGACATGGTGAGGACCAGAACTTGATCTCCTGAGTCTTCTTTAAGATCTGTCATGTTTCTCTCTCTACCTAGAAAGCGTTTTTACTGAAATTTCTTGGAAATTAAAAAAGAAAATTACCAAATATTTACCATATGCCTGCTATATTCTAGAAGAGATGGAAGAGTAGTCATATTTCTCCCTGATCTCTGGAAGCCCACAGCCCAGCACAGAAAGCACACAGGTGTCCTGGCACTAGCTTTGTCCTGAGGTATCCTGTGGCATAGAAAGGGTACCAAGTACTGAGAAGGGGAGGAGTCTAAGAAGCCTTCCTGGAGGAGGAAGAGTTGCACCAAGTCTTGAAGTAGTAGGAGGTAGGATGGTTGAATAAAATATAAACTATCCAGTTGAATTTAAGTTTTAAATAAACAGCAAATAACTTTTCAGTGGAACTTAGTATTGCAGGCTTGTAATGTCAACTATTTAGGAGGCTGAGACAGGAGCAGCAAAGTTCAAAGTCAGCCTTTGCTACAGAATGCGTCGAAGGCCCGCCTGGGCAATGTAGTGAGATTCTATCTCAAAGTAAAAAGTACAAAGACAGTTGGGAATATATCTCACTGGTAGAGCACTTGCCAAGCATGGTACCCAGCATGCTCCTGGGCTCAATTTCCAGACCTGGAAAAAGGCCAACACCTTTTCAATAATTTATCTCAAATATTGAACAGGGCGTATTTATGCCAAGAGATTATCATGGACCCAAAGCTCTTTTGTGGGCCAGCGCATGCGCTACTCAGGGAGAGGAGTTGCCACCCTTGTTGTGCCCACCACTTATCCACCCCAACCCTGTTCCTCTTCCCTGTCTCTCGAGACCTCTGACCCCTAACTAGTCTGTTCCTGTATACTACCATCCACCGTCCACAGGTCTAGAACATTCTTTCTGCCTTCTCTTGACTTGGCCAGTGACTGGCCATCGTTTCCTTCCTGGGGCCTTCGCTTATGTTTTCCAGGACGCACGGAATTGTTTCTTTCCAACACTTTCCTCCTGAACTCAGAGTTTTCACAGTGCTGGCCCTTGCTCAGCTCTGCTCACTCCCATTAGGTTGTAGAGTACATGGGCAGAGCCCCTCAGAGCTGGCACACAATGAAGGCACTTAGTAAGTGCCAAAGAAATGAACGGGCAAACAGGTAGCATGTATTGGTGACATTGTGTTGGCATCTCCAGAAAGATCTTTCTGGCTGTTCGGTGCTGAATGTTGGGAAGGAGGAAGAAACCAAAGTCAGGCCAGCAATTCCATAGCTGTTAACATGGACGATTCTCCACTAGTGATGGGGCAGAGGCCCCATGACCCCACCATATGTTGAAAATGTCCTAAATCAAGGTGCATTTAATGCCTGGCTGAACACAACAGCACAGCAGGCTGAGGGTGCCGCCATGTTGTTTTTCTCTTCTGGTGATGGTAGATTGGCTGAGCTGAGGTTCACTGACCCCATCTAGAATCTTGGGTATCTTATCAGATGACACTAGTCTAGAAAAGGTCAGGACGTAAACCAAAGTGCGGTTCCTACTGAATGTGTGTCACTTTCCATACCATCGGAAAGTTAGAAGATTATACTGGGACCATTGTAGGTTGATGGCAGCCAGGAAATAATAGATCCCCAGCCAGGGCAGAGGTATTGGCAAGGGAGACCGGATAACCTGAGAGACACGGGGAGGCCAAATGAGCCCGAGGGACAGGGTAGGAGACAGAAGTGCACTCCTTGGAAGAAGATGCTTGCTGGAAAGACTCATTCTGCTGGGTTGTGTTGGGTGGGGTGTGTTTGTTGGACCTCAAGGAGATCTGGAAATCTGTGGGCAGAGCCAAAGCGAAGTCTGGGGAGGTTGGGTGTCTGAGAATCACACCCATGAAAGCCAGGACGAGAGTAACCCAGTGTTACATTTTCATGCAAATCTTATCATCTCTTCGAGCAAAGCTCCCAGCATGTGGAGGGCGGGGTCCCCCAGGAGGCCTCTAAGTCTGCAGGAGCACAGTCAAGTCCTCCCTTTGTCCCCACAGCTATCCTGGGCATGCACACACTCATGAGCAACCAGCAGTACTACCAGGCCTTGGGCAGCAGCTCCATCGTGAACAAGGAGGGACTCAACAGTGAGTATACAGCCCTGCTTGGCTGCCATCCCCCTGCCGTGCTGGGCCCCGAGACCAGCTCACACGGAGGGCACCCTGGAAGAGAGACGCCTCCTCCTGCATCTTGGTGCCGAGCGACCTGATACTCTGACTCACTGCACATTTTTTGCAGGCGAATCGCTCTGTCCTGTCCTTTGAGTCTGCTGGGGCTTTGTGCCTTGTTTACAAAGCCTTCTTTGTCTCAGTGTCATGTTTTCTTCTAGAGGTTTTAGAGATTTGCTCCTTATATTTAGTGTCTTAATCCTCCCAGAGTGGGTGGGTTTTGGTGCTATAGCATGAGATTCAGTTTTGCTTGCTGTTGGTGTGAGTGTGTGTGCGTACTTGTGGAAGCCAGAGGTTGGCATATTTCTTAGTTGCTCTCCACCTTATTTTTGAGCAGCCTCTCAGTGAACCTAGAACTCACTGATTTGGCTAGATTGCCTGGCCAATGAGCTCCTGGGATCCCCCCCTGTCGCCACCGCCCCAGTCCTGGATCTATAGGCACAGGCTTCTGCACCCAGATTTCTTTCACTTTTTCAAACATGGCTTCTGGAAATGAAACTTGGGTCCTCACGCTAGTGAAACAAACATTTGCAGATTGAGTCCCCCAACTTAACATTTTTTTAATAGCTGTCCATTTATTTTCCCCACAACATTCCTTAAAAAATGTATCCTTTACCACTGTGTGGGGATCTGCCTTTCTCCCCAGTTTCCACTGTCCTCTCCTGTCCCGTGAGACTCTGGCCTTTTCTGGGCCCATGTCACATTGTCTCAATTATTCAACTGTATTGTTTCAAGCTGACTTTTTGGGACCTAAGGGAAGTGAAGGTGCCAAAAGAAAAAGTAAACTTCCTCTTGGAAGAGAATTGCATTTCTTTCCAGCCCAGGCCTCATCCTACCCTCCTGGGAGCCCACTGAGAGATGAGCATGGTGGTAATACCATCCTCCTTGGACAGACAAACATTTCACAGTCGAGGGGTGGGGGGAGAGTAGGTAATTCACCAGGTCTTGTAAAAACTCAACCACAGCATCCCGGGACAACCCAAACCTCCTGGATGCCTCCCCACTTCTTCCAAGGCGTCACAGTCCCTGGTACCCCTGTAGTGTGCTGTCACTTTTACACCCCAAACTTAATGCTTCCCCCCAAGGAGGTCCGTACTTTGGGAGAAAGTGACTGTTATATTTCTGTGAGCCAGCAATTTTTTATCCATTGTTGTAGGTGTGATTAAACCCACACAGTACAAGCCTGTGCCCGATGAAGAACCAAATTCAACAGATGTAGAGGAAACGCTGGAGAGGATAAAGAACAATGACCCGGAACTCGAAGAGGTTAATCTCAACAACATCCGGGTAAAGTCCTGACATTTCACTTCCTGTGTATTGGGGGTAAGGGTTTTCAGTCGTCCGGGGATACGTCTTGGCATACCGATGCCAACAGTTCAGCCAACATAGATCACCAAGTCCAATACTTTTTTGGACCTGGATATTTCCAGATCAGGAACGCCTTTACAGGTGGCACTCAAGGGGTGGCCAGTGTCAGCAAGCAAACCCTGCAGTCCTGGTTACTTCCAGATGACAGCTCTAGGCTCAGAAGTCCACCACTGGCTCATCCAGCCTTTATCTGGACACCTGCCATGTTGTTCAAAAACACGGAAATTCTCTGTGATAAAACTGTGAGTCAGAGCCACACTGCATCACGGGACTTCAAGGCTGGCAAAGCCCTGTGCCTACGAGACTCGTTAGGGTCACAAACCCCAGGCGGGCACTACCCCTGAGACATCACTGTTCCCTCTGGATGATGCTCATATTCAAACTCATTTTACAGTCAGGGAAGGGAGATGTTGGTGCAAGTGCCCCCCCCCCCAAATATCCAAGCTGTGTGCTGTGTAGCTCTGTGGCCACCAGGGCAGGGTACACGAGGAATGAGGACCCAGACACAGCTGTGTACCTGCTCTGCCCTGAGGCCCTGGGATTAGCTGTGAGAGGGTGGGGGTAAGACAAGAAGCCAGGGTTCTTTCCTCCCACTCTCCCTTCTTCTCAGCTTTCTTCTCTGTGGCTGCCAGTCCCAGGCACAATCAGATCTGGAAACCTGTACCGAAGTTTTCTCCTCCACCTGGCTCCTGGTTCTGTTCCCACGGGGGCTTAGGTGACACTTTGAAATGAGAGCTCTGGAAAAGCATAGCCGGGCTCTCTCTCTCTCTCTCTCTCTCTCTCTCTCTCTCTCTCTCTCTGTTGTCTGCCATGTGAGAGATAATAACACAATCCAGACTTGTATGTCCTGGGCAGGAAATACTGCCTCAAGACAGGTGCAAGCAGTGGGGCCTCAATGGGAGGCCTCAGCCAAGTGTTGTTTAAATGAAGAAAATCCCCAACCATCCTAATTTACCAATAAAGACTCCAGAGCCAGATGCTGGGGTGAAAACCTGCTAGCTCAGCAAGGCAGAGAAAGCACCCAGCTGACCTTCCTTCTCAGCTCAGGCCTGGATGGAAAAAACCAAAAGGCTCACTAGCTCAACTGACAGCCCAGGAGGAAAAGGCCAAAAAAAAACCCAAGGCCAAAGGCTTGCTAGCTCAAAGCCCCAAAAGCCAGGGAGCTAAGGAGCTGAAGCCTAAGCTAGAGCCAGAGCTTGAGCTAAAAGCCCTTTCTTTTCCACTCTGTCTTAAATACCCTCAACTCAGAGTCCCTCCTACTCTTTAATCCCTGTCAGCTGGTTTCTTGATCCACCTCTTCACCTAGGGTTAATTTTAGCAGATCCGCTATACAAATATCTCTTGGACTAAAGGTGTGTGCTAGGCTGGGTGAACCACACCATAATCACCTGTTTACAAGAAACAGAAAGTTCTTGGAATAAAGGTGTGTGATAGGGCTCAACCACACCAAAGAAACCAGGGTTTCACAATTTGGGGGATCACAATGGGATCAAATATCCTACAACAGCCAAGGGCTTGAACACCTCCTGACCTCAGTTTCCCTTCTGTGCCAAGAGGCAGTTGGATGCAGATCAGGTTTTCACTTGAGGGAGTAAAAAGTATGCCTCTGAGGTTCTGTGTGTGATGGTCTGGGGCTGGCCTGCATATCAGCATGAAAACCTGTCCCTTGAAGACCTGTGGACCTTCAGCCAGTGCTGAGACCCTTTGGGACAGATATCTCACAGAGAAGTCAGTGTATCTCTCCATTCTGTCTTTCAGAACAGACCCAAAGTGAGGGAGAGAGTCCCCCAATGTCACACAGCAAGTCAGACACACTGCCAGTCACTGGGTGGAAGCCAGGGCCCAGCCCTGCCCTTCTCCCAGTCCTCAGCCTTTTGTACAATACTCCTCCAACTTCGGGCCTTGAGTGCTGCCCCCTCTCCAGCCCCCACCCCTTGCTTGGAAGATCGTGGGCCCTGTGTGAATTTTCAGGGGTGATTTTGTCAATCTGTGCACTGGGGAACACCCGCAAGTCTCACCCTCTGGCACGAGGCCCCCTTGCTTGGACGCGGCAGGGAGCCAGGCCGCACTGGGAGAGAGCTGCTGTCCCCTCCCCCCTGCAGCCACCTGCCCGTGCGGGCTTTTGTTCACTCTTCTGCCTTTCTCTCCGCAGAATATCCCCATACCCACCCTTAAGGCGTATGCGGAAGCCCTGAAAGAGAACTCCTACGTGAAGAAGTTCAGCATCGTGGGGACCCGCAGCAATGACCCCGTGGCGTTTGTATGTCCTGACCTCTCTGCTCTGCTGTGTAGTCACTGGGGACTCGGGCCTGGTCCCACTGTGTGGCATGGGAGGAGACTCAGCTAGGAGCCAGGAGGGGCTACAGACAGCCGGGACAGCCCTTGAACAGTGCCCTGTGTTCACCCTGGCTAATCTTGGCACCCACCCTGCTCTTAGAAGGGCGGGTCTCCAGGGAGGTTGGGCCACTGGCCTTGTCCAAAGTCACATAAGAAGAGAGAAGCAGAGTCAGCGTGCAGCAAGGCACCCTGGTCCCTGCAGTTGGCCCTTCCCCGCTCAGTGCTTCATACTTAGGCAAAGCGTGGACTCAGTAGCCCCTTCTTGGGGGCTCAGTTTCCCCACCTCTCAGATCACTGTCTTCATTAATGAATCCCATCAGCCAAGTTTACTTTTACTGGGATCTCTGAAAATACTGCCAGTCAGCCAGTGCACGCCTGTAACAGCAGCGCTTGGGAGGCTGAGGCAGGAGGATCAGAAGTTTGAGGCCAGCCTGGGTTACCATGAGGCTCTGTCTCAAAAAACAAACAAATGAAGAAGCCATGTTTACCCAAACTAAAGTATACTTATCATAAAGTAACTGTTAATTTTTTAAAAATATCCAGGAAAGCATTCTTAACAGTCTATGCATAATTCTGAATTAGGCTCTGAGAATCTGCCTGTAACCAGCCTCCTATCCCTTCTGATTATACGCATCTGTCTGGCCTTGAAGATAGTGGAATGTACAGCACAGTGCACTGCTCTGGAGCATGGGAAACTGGGAATTTGCTTTCCAAGGAGGGAATAGAGTAGCAATCAGTTCTCCTCTCCGCTTTAAAATAGGTGAGGCTGTTCCCTCCAGTGTTTTTGAAACAGTTGAATGAGCTCACGGTGGGGATCAGAGGCAGCTCACAGACCGCCAGTGTGGGAACTTCCAGATCAATGACCTCTGTCTGACCTCAGTGGATCCTGGGGCTGTCTGTGTAGTGACATAGCTGGCAAAACCTCATGTACTACTTGTTCATGGATCAGAAACCAGGCTCAGCATGTTGGCCCTCAGCTCCATGCCAGGGATGGTTTGGGGGCATGGACTCCATGCCAGGCTGACAGCTGGTCGCAGGCCCTTCATACCTGCATACTTATCACCAAGTGCTGAAATGTTTCTGGACTGTTGCTAGACCAGGTATCAGAGCCATGAAAGTCCTCTGTCCCCAACTGCCTGCCTGCACACGTATCTCCTGCCCCTGTCCCTCTCTGGTGACCCAACACACAGGATCTGGCACATAGCATGACAAGATTATCCAGGGCCTGTCCATCCAGTTAAAAGCATGTGCAGCCTTTGGCCTGCGATAGCTGTCCCTTGATTATCAAACTGGGTTGGTGCTTAGTTCAGGCCAGACTTTTCCTGGGAGGGGGTGTTGCTGGTGAGGCTTGGAGAGGGTTAGAAGAGGCCCCCACACACAGACCAGGGGACAGCCACTGGTCACAGACAAGCTGACACACCACCTCTGGGCATGCTCAAGTGAGGGAGCCAAAGAAGGAGAGATGGTTTCAGCATGAGGCTTCCTGGGAGCTGGGCCTCTGGCAGGGTTCAGCAAGCTGGGGGAGTGTGAGGGCAGCCATTCCTGGCATTGCTTCTGACACCCTGGCACACTGATCACAGGGTCTCAGGCCTCTCAGCTGCTGCTATCTTCTTTCCCCATGACACATCGTTTCCACCAGCTGCTAATTACCTCATTTCCTTCAGAGGCTCCGATTGTCATCTACACTCCTGGCTAGGTCCCTCTCAAACGTGCTTGAGGGCCATCTGAGCCCTACTCTGCAGGCTGGCCCTGTACTCTCTGAGGTTCAGAGGAAGACCATGGCGACATTTCAACAGGGCCATAGAGACAAGCCGAGCATACACAAGGGGAGATGGAGACTCCCCAGGAACCCCATTGATCATTGCTTGATGTGCTGGGAACTGTGTGGTAAAAACAGATACTAAGGTACATTTTTAGCCTACAAGATAGTCTAGTGATGGGGGGGTACCAATAAAAAACATGGGAGGGGTGTAGGAAAGCTGCCGGGAAAGCTCACTCCTTTGCCTTAGAAACATGGGAACCTGAGCCAGCTAGCAAGCACCCTGCCAAAAGCTGGGCATGGTACCTCCCTTGCAATCCCAGTGCTGGGGAGAGAGGTGGGCACAGGACAACCTCTGAAGCCCTCTGGCCAGCCAACCTAGACTGATTAGTGAGCTCTAAGCCAATGAGACTGTCTCAAGGGAGGTACATGGCATTTATGAAGATGACGCTGACGTTGTCTTCTGACCTCCACATGTGTGTGCACACACGTGACTATGAATGCATACACATGCCTGCACGTGCATGAACATGCACACAGTACTTGCACATACATGCATACGCATGCACACACACACACACACATGCGCGCGCACACACAAAAAAACCCAACAGCAACAAGTAGAAATTTGAGGACTGAAGGTTCCATGGAGAGGCGGGTAAGTTCTGTGAGCAGGCCGTGGGTAGCTGGAGATGTCAGCAAAGCTCTTGGAGCCAGAGGCCTTGAGAAAGGCCTTGAAGGGTACGAAAGGCTCAGCCAAGTGAGACCGTATGTTCTGAGTGGTCAAATGAAACCCAACAGCTAAGGGGTGGGACAGCACGGAGCATATGCAGTAAACCCAGAGGGCCCAGCCTGCACAGGAGGAGCAGGTCCGGCTCTGAGTGCTGATGAGCACTCTCCAGCGGGGAAGTTTGGGAGCCAAGGCAGGTTGCAGGAGAACAGAAAGCTTAGAAAGGTAGGACCAGAGACTGTCCCGGCCTACACCCCTTCGTGTTTGTGGATCTGTTCAGACCTTGCCCAAAGTAACTCACAAGTCCCCCTTTCCTCCTGTGGCCAAGGCTCTTGCCGAAATGCTGAAGGTGAACAAGGTGTTGAAGACACTGAACGTGGAATCCAACTTCATTTCCGGAGCCGGGATCCTGCGCCTGGTGGAAGCCCTCCCGCACAACACTTCTCTGGTGGAGCTGAAAATTGATAACCAGGTGAGCGGTGACCCACCACACTGCCTTTCTTCTTCCCAGACATGTGCTCTGCCAGCTTCATGTGTGCATAGTGGCGGGGCCCTCACTCCTTCGAGAATGTCCCTTCTTAGACCTAGAACCAATGAACTTCCTTCTGAGCCCTGGGTGTTGCCTCAGCTCTTCCGTTGAGAGACCAGAAACATGGAGTGCACAGGTCCCACAAGCCACTTCACCAGGAACTCCCCCTTTCCCCTCAGTCTCCCCACCTGATGTGGCTTCTAGATCTCCCCCCCTCCTCCATCTTCAGCCTATCTCTCTACTTCTCTGAGTTCTATGGTTTAGTCGTTTCTTCTGGGGCAACTCTTTTGGTCTTGGTTGTCTAAGAGAAAGTAAATAACGGGAATTGCGCGTAACAGTAGTTTAGATGTTTGTTAGGCGGCTGTGGGTTGTTGCGGGGGTGGGAGGCTCAGTGCCGCTGTGTGCCCTACATCTCTGGGCTTCGCATCGCGCCCTGTAGGATGCCGGGTGTGGTCAGTCTCTGCTGAGAGGGGCTAGGAAAGGGTGACTTGGCACTTAGGAGGTACAGTCCACTCTATCCACGACTGCACATTGCTTCCTAGACCAAGTCACTGATTTCTTCACAGCTGTGGAACTCAGGGATTTTCTCTGCATGAGAAAATGTGGCTGAATGGTTGCATATGTCTGCAAGGAGAGCAGGTGGGAAGGAAATGCTGTGAAGTTACTGTGCCCAAGCAACACCATAAGTAACTTCCTTATTGTAAAATGTGGCAAACAGACAGAAAGTGCTCAGGACATAAATCTAAGATGTACAACAAATTGGTCGCAACAATCACGGGCTCGTGACCCCGCCCCGGTCAGAACTGGGCGCGACGAGCCTCCAGAGGACTCGGGGACTCGGCTGCCTCGTCCTAGTCATGGCTTTTGGAAACTTCCCAGCTTGCTCCTGCTCCTGCCTCTGCTCCCATGTCATAAACTCCTGGAGCAGCCCGTGTTTACCCTGCCCATAACTTGCTCCAGGTGACTTCCTACCTCTCAGAGGATGCTAGAGCATCCTGGACCAGCACAAGCGGCAATGTGCTCGCCTCTGCCCGGCTGCACCTCAGCTGTGCACTTAGCGGGCCTTGAAATAGCCCTGGCAGGTAGGAGAAGAGCCCTGCCACTGTGGGAAGTGGCAAACACTCCATACAAGCCCTCCTCCCTCCGTCCCTCCCCCTCCCTCCTTTTTCCCCTTCCCTCTTCTCTCCTGTTTGTTTTGCTGAGAGCCATCACACCTCTGCCTTCTCCTCTTAGCCTCCGTAACTCCTCCAAGCCTTTCTGCACAGAGCGAGCTAGGGGTTCCCCTACCTGCTCCCTCTGTGGTCCCCCTGCCCTTCAGCTTCCCGTGAGCCCCCTCAGGAGGTGGTGCTGTGTCCTGGTCATCTCCTTATTCTAGTGCTCAGCCAGGAACCTGGGCCTCAGGGGTCCTTGGTAAGCAAACTTGTCCTGGATGGTAATGCATCCCGTTCATTGCACTGGGGGGAGCGGGGGGGAGGAGCAGAGAGAAATTCTGCAGGCTGTATACTGTGGAGAGCACAGTGCTCATTTATATAAAGAGGCTGCCCGAGCCAACAGGCTTCCTGTTGTGGGAGCTTGCTGCTGCTTTGGGCCAGGCATCGCCCACATGCCGACAGCCTCGATGCCACATTGACCCTTCCCGTCTCTGCCTTGTCCCTTGGCCATTGCTGGCTCTGACCCTCTGCAGGTGCAAAAGGCAGAGCAGATAGACCACAGCCTGCATCGGCCACCACCCCTAGCTGGGCTAGTCATGTGACTTCTGTCCTGGCCAGGAAGGAGTCAGGGCCTCTGCAGTATCAGCTGAAACCTGACTCCCAGGGCAGACCATTAGCCAAAGCTGCCTGGAATGCTGGACTTGGTCACCGGAGTGATAGCTGCCCACCTTCACTGTTCAGCTATGTGCCACCTATGCCCCAGGACCCAAGAGAGAGCTTGTGCTGACCATCACTGTCACCCTGGCCAAACACCCTAGTGTAAAAACATTCACTGCCTCAGCCTCAGTTTTCCCTCTGGTAAATGGGTAAAATCGACAGCTCTCCTGCTAAGGGAATTATAGATCTGACATCACCAGTAACTTTTAGAATCCCTGTGCAGACTGTCTGGGAATCTCACACACTCCCCAGAGGATGAGTGCTGACAGGGGGCATATCGGTTGCTTTGTGTCCCTGGTCCCATTCGGGGCTCACCCTGTCAGTGACTGTAGCTGCCATGTGGGCTACGCAAACTGCCTAAGGTCACACAGTAAGTGACAGGGAAAGATCCTAACTCAGGTCTGTCTGACTCTAAAGCCCACACACAGTCTCTGTGAGGTTCTTGAAGTGACTGGTTTTATGAGCCTAGCCTGGCCTTTCTCTTCCATTCTGTCCTCCTGGCCATGCTGGCCTCTGTGAAAATGAGGCTCCCATTGAGCTTTGTAGAAAGTCACACTAGGTAGAAGGAGAGAGAGGTACAGAAATGACCTTTGTAGCAGGTGCTTCTGTAAGCCATAGAGAGGCCGGGGGGCAGGGGCGGGTGAGGTCCAGTGAAGGGAGCAACCATAGTCAGAAACAGGTCAGGGAGGACATCAGGGAACAGACAGCATTGGAATAAACCCAGAGAGTGGAAAATGTCTCCAAAGGGAAAAAAGAAGCCGGGGCACCCAAAGGAAAAGAAAATAGAGAGAGAGCTTGGAGCCCATCGAGGCAGGACTTTCGGGTTTAGGAGAAGCCTGTGTGGATTAAGAGGCAAAGAGCCTTGGAGATAAGCCTGTAGGCTTTGCTCTGGCAAGACGGCCTCTGGCTGGACTGGAAGGGCCAGGAGTAAAGAGAAAGCTAAGGATAGGAGGCCAGCAGAAAGTACAACCAAGACTTCCAGGCCTTGGGTAGTACTCCTACCTAACCTGGAAAAGGGCCTGGTGGGGACAGGATGAAGATGGCTTCAGGTTGGAGGCCTTGCTGGCTCAAGCCTCAGGGAAGGGCCATGCATATGTTACAGCGTGTCTCAGGAGGCCTGGACAAACAGTGTCTTCTCATGGTGGCCTGGGTAAGAGGGAATGACCAGGAGGAGGTGACAAGTGGCATTGACGAACCCCCCTTGGGGTTCGTCACCGAGGTTCTTGACGGCCAGAGTGTTTGCCTCAGTCTTTGGAATTGTAACCTGTGTTGAGAGACTCTCCTTCTTTCTCCTTTTACGGCCAAAGAGAGGGACTTGGGGCATTCTACCCAGGGTGACATGGATTCTGAGGCGGTTTGTTTACTCAGTGCTTCCCCTTATCTCCAGGCAATGTTCTGCTTCTGCCCAAAGCTGCCCAGCACCCAGCAAGGGTGGGGAGCAGCCTTGGTGGCCCTGAGCTGGGCCGGAAAGCCCTGAGAGGATCTCACCATCTTTCTTTTACAGGTGGGGAAACTGGGGACCTGAGAGGGAGTGGTGCTTGCTTTCTTCATAGGCCATTGTCCAAGACAGAGCTGGGTTGGAATGTCAACATCCTGGCTACATGCTGGGGAGAAAAAAAAACCCTCTCTGGCCCATGAAGTAGGCTTTAAACACAGGGTGCTTGAAGTCTCCATTCCAAGTCACACCAGCCCCTAGCACTGCTCTGCTTTCCCGATTCTCCCCCTTGCCTCCCAGCAGCCATGTGTCCTGTAGTCCTTCCCCAGTCCTTCAGAGTTCCTCAGAACAGGCAAGACCTGGAAACAAGACCCCTCCCAATGAGGGTGTGTTTACCATCTTGGCATATTGATTACAGTTTCCACTTTCCCCTCCGTGATGTGACAGGCAGACTGCTTGATATTTTGGACAGAAGCCATAGGAAATGGATTATGCATTCATGTTGGTTTTTTTTTTCCAAGTTAATTTCTTTGTGTCTGGTTTTTCTCTAAGTTAACACCGTCTGGGAGTCCATTTGTTATCTATAGCTACATAACAAATGACCCCAGAGCTCGGCCTTAGAGCTCTGGGATAAACCAACACTCAACAAATTTGCTCAACTTCCAAGAGATAGGAATGCAGGGCAGCTGAGCTGGCTAACTTCCCCCAGAACATGAAATCCAAGGCAAAGAAGATGCTCCCAACTGTCTTTGATGGCCCAGCCTTGGAATGTGAACAGTCTATTCTGACAGTTCCTTTTAGAAGTGAGTTGGTAGGCACAACACACACCCAGGAGAAGTCATACTGGGCTCTACCTTTTGAGGGAGGCATACTAAAAAATTGTCTAAGCCCATTTTTAATAATTCTTTGGTGATTTTATAGAAAATATTTTGAGCATATCAATCCCTAATTCCTCCCAGATTCATGTTCTACTTCCCTATACACCCTGTTTTTTAATAAAACATAAACTAGTGGGACCCTGTCTCAAAATATATACATATATATACATATATGTATGTATACATATATGTGTATGTATGTATGTATGTATGTATGTATGTATGTATGTATGTATGTATGTATGTATGTATAGCCTACAGACTCCAGTCTGTGCTGCCCTACACTCTTGGATATAGGGCCATTCACTAAAGTGTGCTCTACCTACCAGGAACGACAGCCTTAAAGAAGACTCTCTCTTCCCTTAGACATCAACTGTCAATAGCTCCTCAGCTAGGGATGGGGGCCTGTGGGTTCTTCCTCCTCTATGCTAGAATGCCGACTGGCTTGACCTTATGTGGCTCTTGTGCAGGCAACCACGACTGCTGTGAGTTCTTGGGTACAGAGGTCCTGCCATGTCCAAAACACACTGTTTTGCTCCAGCCCTCCCTGACCTCTGGCTCTTACAATCTTTCAGCTCCCTCTTCCATGATAGTCCCTGGGCCTTGGGGTATGCTATAGAAGTCCATTTGTGGCGAGCACTCCGCTGACACTTATTCCTGTGCTTCGACTGGTTCTGAGTTTCTGCATTAGCCACCATCTATTGCACAAAGAAACTTCTCTGGATGAGGTGTGAAAGCTGTACTAACATATGGGTAGAAAGGTACAAGCTTAGAGGGCAGTTTAATACTGTGTTCATTTGGCAGAGTAAGAGCAGTGGGTTCGCCTTTGGGTTCTGGGAGCTCACCAAGCATGGGTTCTTGGCCAGGCTTACAGCATGGGGCATGTATTTCCTTCTGTGAAGGGGGCCTTAAATCTGGCTAGAAAGCAGTTAGTTCCCTACAACATTTGTGCCTGTATTGCATCCATGAACCTCCCTTGCCAGAATAGTCATTATCAGAGCGTACAGGATTCACAGCTGCATAAGACTGTTGATGACCCCCCCTGCCCTTCAGTAGCCTCCATAGCAATAGCTGTAAGTATTTTAAAATGATGCCACACATATGCAACAGATATGATATGAGTGTATTGGATAGAGATGGAGAGAGAAGCAAGGAGGAGGGAGAGAGCAAGAGAGAGTGGGAGTGGTAGACTACCGTTATGCCTGAAGTACCTGGCCCAGATGATGTCATAGGATGCACAACATAGCATTCCTCCCTTTTTGTTTAATTTGAAAAAAAAAATGAAGAGCTATGGAGGGCAAGGCAGGAATGAGGACACTGGACTGCTTCTCATGTAAGGCAAATTGAAGTATATAAATGTAGGTTCATTGGAAGCATCTCTTGGTTGCTATGCACCAAAATGTCCAGATTACATGGTGAGGAGCAGGGGAAGCCCCTGCTGGAGAGTTCAGGGTAGAGGATGGGGTTTGCCAGCCATCCCTAGCAGTAGACAGGGACTGAGGAATGCTGGGAGAACCCAGAGCTGTTTGTCCCAGGCCTGAAACACACCATTTTAGCCTTTTGTTGATAATAAATGGATTAACAGGTGAAGAAATCTTTAATGGCCTCCTCTTGACACCGGGGCAGCAACAGGGAGGCCGAGGCTGAAATGTTGGCCAAGTCCAGAAAGAGCAGGCTGTTTTGAAGCTGTCCAGAGTCTGTGAGAACATCTGTGGCTGGGAAAGAAAGTGCAGGTTCAGCTTGACACGGTCTATGAGGTCAGACTGGAACCTCTGTGTATCGTTGGATTGGTGCTGTCACGGCTGTAGGAAACACCTGGCTCTGGAGGATACCGAAGCATATATAGAGGTGGTAGATGAAGTTAAGTAGGTTAGGGAGAACATTTCTTTTAGGTGTACATTTGAAACTCTTGGGGAAGTGAGCAGAGAGGGAAGGTTTAAAGCAAAAGAGAGAGAGAGAGAGAGAGAGAGAGAAATTAGAACATTGGGAGCCTCCATTTACCTGATTTCTGGCAGTAATTAAAAAGGTTTTATTTTGGATCTGTCATCTAAGAGAAATTGACGCCAAGTTTGGTTGCAAAGGTGTGTTAACTCAGAAACCCTTAATGTAAGCACTAGATGTAGAAATCTGAAATTCTCTGGAAGGCATCCCAGAGGAGAATCTGGAGGAGCTGGTGAATGAACCCTTTGGGCAGGTAAGAGTCAGTGACCTGTCAAGGAATCCCAAGAGCAAGGTTTGACTCAGAAGATTAGTATGGTACAATCTGTTCTAATAGCTCATCAGCATTGGCCGGAGACCAAGGGCACAGTTGCCCATAGTAGACATGGTTACCTAGCTAAGATTTTATAGATGTGCGAGAGGGGGAAGGAGCGAAACCGTGCAGTAGAGAAAATCTCACCCGAGGGAGAAGAAGGTCCTAAATGAAGGGTTTGGATGTAGGTTGACAAGAGTGGTAGGAAGTGTTTGCACCAACCAGGAGTGAAGACTCACCAGTTAGCCGGTGCTAGGTGCAGGAATGTAGCAGTTGGGTAGCCAGAAAGGAGGAGTCCCAAAACCATGGATACGGGGAGGAATACTACCCTCTGAGATAGGGAACGGGTGGGAAACTTGGGCTGTTGATTGGCAGTACTTATCTGGACTCCATTTGACCTGAGAAGTGGATTCAGGGGGATTTCCTGCCGCTTACAAGAATTCCTTTTAAGTTTTGCAAAGGAGCTAAACATTAGGCATGTTAGCATCACCATTGTTATCTACAGTGAAACATCCTAGAAAAAGGGACTAGACATACATCTTTGTGTTAACAGCGTAAACACTTTTTAAGGTGAGCTCTGGAAAGGCAGAAGCCTTCTGTGAAGTAGAAGGGGCAAAAGCTCACTTGATCTTGACCTTTAGTATGATTACACATCATGAAGGAGAGGCTGCTTCCCTCTCTCCAGAAGACTGGATGTACACAGATCTAGCACAATGAAAAACAACTTTTAAGTCAATACTTAAAAGACAAACCAAAGGTGATTTAAAACCTTGAGCTTGGATTCATGATAGTGGATCGTGTAGTGGAATGTTTTTATCAGAGTTAGATTAATAAATCAGAGCTCTAGTGATAAATGTCAGAGCTCTGGACAGTTAATACAGCAATGGCATAGCAACGGGAGGAAATATGAAGCATTTTTACCTATTTAGGACAGTTTAAATCACTTCAGACCTTCCAACCTTCATAACTTGCCTCTATCAACCTTAAAACACTTTCTTAGACCCGCAAACATTTTCTTAAATCACCTTAGACCTGGTATCCAGTTATTTACCATGAGACACAGGTAAGACTGCTGTGAGCAGTGGCTGCAAAGTAAGTTCTTTTAGCTAAAGGAATAGTAAAGAATTACATCTGAGACCTGTTTTTTGAGTCTGGTAACAAGGTAGACTGTATCTAGACCTGACAGTATCAGCTCCAGACTGAGGAGTAAAGCCTGGTCTTTTGCATATGAAGAGGACTGAGAAGGCACCTGAAGCCTCCCATGACAGAGGTTGGCAATATAGCCAAGGGACCTGAGTGTGAGCTGAAAACAGACCGGCAGACCTGGGCTTGGCAAGTGTGGTGGAAGTTGCCATTTGCCCTCCACCAGGCTAAAGAATTAGAAGGCTGGAAGTGTCTTTAGCACTTGTGCTGGTTGAGCCTCCGTGGCTGGGCACAGAGAACAAGCCTGCACGGGAGCATTCTGACTTCCAGAGGCAGGGCATGGCTTGTTGAAGCAGCTGGGGACTGGTGTCCTTCCTGGCTGCACTTGAAACCATTCCATGGCGGGGTTGACTTAGGCTAGACCTCTAAGTGATGGGGCACAGGAGTTAGTAAATGCGATTTTTAAAGCCTGAGAGGAGCCTTCTGGACAGGCTCAGCTTTAGCATAAAACTGTGCCCCATCACTTAGGTGTGGGGGAGGGCAGGCGGCCATGAGTGAGCAGCTCCATGTAGGCAGAGTACAGTCTAGATTTAAGAAACAGACCTTAATGGCGGCTGAAGCAGGCAGCGTGGTTTAGTTGGCTTTGACCCATTGGTAGAGGTTGCAAAGCAGCATCTTGGTCTTTTCCTGCAACGTATACAGCAAAGCACCGGCGGTGGGGAGAGTAGCCCAGTATCCTAAAATCCTGCCTTGTTCCCAAGCGTAGATAGACTGGTGAGGTGATAGATCATTGTGAAGTCTGCTCTGGCCCATGTCCGAAACAGACATTCCTGTGGGCAGTGGCCGGCAGGCAAGCATAGCCAGAGCAGACGAGGGTGCCGGCAAGGAAAAGATCTGTTGTGGGCCATGCCCTTCTGAGCAGCTGCAGGAAGAGAGACAGATGCACCAGCAGCAGGGGCAGGTAGGGACAGGCGAAAGGCAGAGCAAATGAAGGTGCAGGTTCCAGGCGTGTGTGGTCGATCGGCAGTTAGTGACAGGGGAACAGAAGACAAATCTGTTGCGGGCAGTGTGCTTCAGTGTAAGAGGTGCTGGCGTGAGCAGACCAGACATTACCAGGAGAGCCCTTCCCGGCCCAACACACCAATGTTAGTACTTACAAATGATGCCACACATATACAACAGACATGATATGAAAGAGTTTATTGGATGGAGATGGGAAGAGAGAAAGATAGTGGGGGGAGCAGGAAAGAAAGCAAGGCAGAGAGAGTGCAAGTAAGGGGGGGGGCAGACTACCTGTTATACCTGAAGTACCTGGCCCAGATGATGTCATAGGATGCAGGTACTGACATAGGATGCTGTCAGGTCCCTAAGGTACCTAAGGGTAGGCCATTAAAATTGCCTGCACAACATAACAATAGCAATGCCCTGTATTGTTTGGGGGACATCTCTGAGACACCCCTGGACAAAAAACTCAAGGGTAGGTACTTCGGTCTGGTACTTGACTTTTTATTTGGCAACTATGGCTTCTGGAACAAGCATTATCATGTGATTTTTGTCAAAATATACTCAACGTTGGTTATCCCTCCCCACTTCTCTCTGCAGACTGCTTTAAGTCACTGTCATAAGCGTCCTCTGTACTGTTTTGTCTTGTAGCGCTTTGGTAAGAAAGCTTTCTAACCAGCAGAGCTAGCCCAGGAAGGACAAAGCAGGTGTCTCTCGGGTGGTGAGCTTTCTCCCGAGAGGTGTGCCAGTGGAGCAGAAGACTTGGCAGCTTACAACAGAGGGTCATTGATGACAGAAGTGGCATAATAACTCCGGTGTTGGCCAAGATACTCCAGGACACCTTCCTAATAATCTCTTTCTCTTTTTTCTTCCTTCCTTCCTTCCTTCCTTCCTTCCTCCCTCCCTCCCTCCCTCCCTCCCTCCCTCCCTCCTCCTTTCTTCCTTCCTTCCTTCCTTCCTTCCTTCCTTCCTTCCTTCCTTCCTTCCTTCCTCCCTCCCTCCCTCCCTCCTTCCTCCTTCCTTCCTTCCTTCCTTCCTCCCTCCCTCCCTCCCTCCCTCCCTCCTTCCTCCTTCCTCCTTCCTTCCTTCCTTCCTTCCTTCCTTCCTCCCTCCCTCCCTCCTTCTTCCCTCCTTCCTTCCTTCCTTTCTTCCTTCCTTCCTCCCTCCCTGCCTCCTTCTTCCCTCCTTCCTTCCTTCCTTCCTTCCTTCCTTCCTTCCTTCCTTCCTTCCTTCCTATTTTCTTTCTTCTTTTGGTTTTTGAGACAGGATCTCACTGTCTAGTTCTAGCTGTCCTGAAATTCACTATGTAGACCACAATGGCCTCTAACTCACAGACATGGCTCACTTCTGCCTCCTGAGTGTTGGGATTAAAGATGTGAGCCACCACACCTGGCATTATGATGTATTTTCAAATGCTCTAGTCGCACATATCTAGGTCACACTAAAGCGGCCTGTCAAATGAGGAAAGTGAATGGCCCAATGTCCAGGGTCTCGGCCACCAATTCCACATCGTAGATCCCAACACCGGAGGTATTTGTCATAGTCTCATCAGGTTGAAAGCCCTCAGTCACTGTGATCATGTGAGGACAAGAGCTCCTACATGACATCCAAGGGCGTGCCCACTGTGTATGCCACAATGCCAATTCAAAGTGTGCCTCTCTCTCAACCCAACGACTATAAGCTGATGGTAGAATAGTCTCTCTTCCCCACTAAAGTCCACTGTACTGCCACTTGTGGCGTGAGGCATGGACACAGTCAGCTGTCTACACCACAACATCTCAGGGCATCTCAAGAAGCAGTTAAAAAGCAAAGCTGTACTTCTCTCGCACTATCTTGGAAAGACCCCTATGTAATAGTGAACAGAACAAGAAGTTGTGGAAAATAAATATATGAATCTATTTAAGGGGAAAAGAGCAGCAAAACAACCCAGTCTTGTCTATTTCTGCCCTGTGTCCTATGCTCAGAAGAGTAGCCACTGGCCATGGTATGTGTGTGGGGGGTGGGGGTGAGGTACATCTGTGGGGCAGACTATGGGAAGGAGGGTGGTATGGAGGAAGACTCTTCACTTCTCTCCCTCCAATCATCTGAATGTTTAAGACAAGATTATATTTATCCACAAGTGATTTATTTAATCCTCCGGTAAACCTGAAAGGAGGCCAGAGTCCTTGGCTGGCCAAACTCTGCCAACACAGCCCTGGCAACCCAGCCCAGCCCTCTCCCTTGGGGCTTCTTACTGCCTTTCGCCCACTGTCAAGGTCTGAGGTCACTCTCCTGATGTTTTTATGCCACCCAAGCAAGCTATTCTTAGGGTCATAGTCCGCAGCCCCATGAAGTTGTAGAGGTCATGGAGCCCTAGGCTTTCCCTGCTAATGATGCTGAGGAAGACTCTAGAAAGCTACTCTTAGATGCTTCCAGAGACAAGGGCTCTCCTCCCTCGCTGGAAAGTCCCTTTGCACATGAACTCTCAATGTCTATATACATATATACATATACATACACACACAAACACATATGCATACCTGGTACCCATGGAGGCCAGAGGGCATTGGGTCCCCGAGGACTGGAGTTCCAGGCAGTTGTGAGAGACCATGTAGGTGCTGGGGACTGAGCCCAGGTCCCCTGGAAGAGCAGCCAGGCACTTAACCACGGAACCGTCTCTCCAGGCCTTGTTCATCTTCTTTAAGAAATTTCTGTTCCAATACTTTGTCCACTTCTAATTCATTTATTTGCATCTTCTTTATATATTCTGGATACGAGTCCTTACCAGCTATACTATAGATTTACAACTTTTTCAATTCCATGTTCTCTTCTCTGCCCCCCTCATGTGTGTGTGGTGTGTGTGCGTGCACGTGTATATGTCAGAGCATCTGCTCACGCATGTATGTGTGGACCCAGAAGTCAGTATCGGCTGTCTCTCTATTGCTCTGTATCTCTGAGACAGGGTTTTCCATTGAATCTGGTGACATTGCTTTGGCTAGAGTGGCTGACCTGTGAACTTTCAGGATCTGCTGGTTTCTGTGCCTCACTCAGCACTGGGGTTCTGCGCATGCTCCCTGCTATGTGCGGCCTTTACAGCTTGAGATCTGAATTCATGTTTGTACAGCAAAGACTTCACATGCAAAGGCATCTTCCCAGGCTGCATTTTTAACACACACACACACACACACACACACACACACACACACACACACACATTTTAAAATCATTTGACAGTCTTGTATATATTTATGCTGAATTTTAGTTGTTTTTACTTCTCCCTGCTTATCCACCTGTGTCCCCCACTGGAATATTTTTTTTTCAACATGACACCCTTCTACCTTCATGTCTCTTCGGTGTGTGACCCACTGGGCTTAGCTAGAGTTCCTTGCATGGGTGTGGAAGGACACTTTCTTGATAGTGTTCTATAAGCATAAACAATTTACATGTTGGTGAAATCCAATTTATTTATTTTAGTCTTCTGTTGCTTGTGCAATAAGTGTCATTTCTAAAAAAACCATTGCTAAGGTCACAATCATTTGCACCTGGGTTTTATTTTATAGTGTTAGTTCTTATCATTAGGTCTTTGATCCATGGGCAGAGGAGGCCTTTGTGTGTCCTCCTCTATCACCCTCTGCTTTGTTCCCTTGGGACAGGAGGGTCCTGTCCCCATGCACCACCCAGTGCTGGAGTTACAGGCACACATGGGCATGGCTGGCTGGTTACATGGGTGCTGGGATCTGTACTTGGCCCCTTGTGTCTGTACAGCAAGCACTCTATTCCACTGAGCCACCTCCTCAAAAAAACTGAGCCCAGTTTGAACCATTTGAATTAGTATTTGTGTGTGTCGAGAGTCAAAGGTCAAATTCTTTCTTTTTTTTTTGCTTGTGTCATCACATGGCTTCACTGAGTTTTCTCAGTGCCCCTTTGTGAAGCAGTCCGGATAGGTGTGTGTGCTTGTGTCTGGACCCTCTTCAGCATCAGGTCGGCCTCACAGCAGCACCACAGAGTCCTAACGAGTCCTCCACAGCTTTGGAGTCGCTTTGGGATCTGAGAGTTGGAGTCCTCTAACATTGCCTTGACTATTCTGAGGTCACTTGCATTGAAGTGTGACTTCTAAATTACTTTGTCCATTTCCTGGGGTGGGGGGGGGGATGTTGACATTTTGACAAGGATCCTATTGATGTCACAGGTCAGTTTGGTGGCATCACCTCACTGGCAGTAATAGGTTTCTGGCCCATGGACATGGGCTGTTACACATCATGGGTTTTCTTTGATGACATTCAATGCTGCCTTGTGGTTTTCACTGTCTTCTTCCTGTCAACGTCATCCTCTGTATTTTGTTCCTTTTGACATTATTATAAAGGGACTATTTTAGGTGCTTATTCCTACTGTGTAGAGATGCAGATGGCTTTTGTTTATTGCTCTTCTAGAAGAGTGCTGAACTAGTCAGCACTAGCGTGTGGTGTGTGTGTGTGTGTGTGTGTGTGTGTGTGTGTGTGTGTGTGCACGCATGCTCCTTAGGTTCAATATTATATGATCTTAATATACACCCTCCTTTTTAGTTTAAATGTCTTTATTTTCTTGCTGAATTTTCTTGGCCAGAACCTCTAGACCACTGATGCTAAAAGGAGACGTGGCGGCATTTTTCTGACCCTGGGGGAAACTTTTCATCTTTAAGCATGCTGTATAACACTGTTTCTATGTCAGCTTCTCTACATAGCTTCACTCTTAGAGAGCACATAACATCCCCACACAGCCCTCAGGGCTTCTGTGTGGAGAGGTAGCTTTTATAAAGCACATGTAATTATTGGTATTTTATTTTTTCTTTTTCAAAAACCAAAGAGCCAGCCCTTGGGCAACAAAGTGGAAATGGAGATTGTGAACATGTTGGAGAAAAACACAACGCTACTCAAATTTGGCTACCACTTTACCCAGCAGGGGCCCCGGCTGCGGGCCTCCAATGCCATGATGAACAACAATGACCTTGGTGAGTGCATGCCTGCATTCTGCCTGCTTATCTTCCCATTCTTCCCAGCACTTTGCAAGATACATCAGGAGAAATCCTACAAATAACACCCCCCCAACTCCAGGAGAGGTTTATGATGGGATCAAACTCTTGACTTTTAGGGGTATCACATCTTGTTCTGTGTTTATGCATGTCTCCCCCATGTCCGTAACCTGCCTGCCTTCAGGACCAAGGATGAATGTCTTTCCCCCCCCAGCCCAGCTCAGCACAGGCTTGGCCCAAGAGCTCACTTCAGCATGTCACGAGAGGAAATGAAATTTGGGAGCGCACAGGCTTATCCCTGGTCTACTCCCTTTCAGAAGACCCTTCTCTAGGTCAAGCTGATTTTTCTGCTCAAAATCGCAAAGCTCTCACCCATCACCAAATCATCACTCATCAGTCTCACCCATCATCAAAAACTGCAGCCCAGGAGACTCCACATGGCTCCCAAGGAAAAGTCAGAAATATGCGGTTCATAGAAACGTAAATGCAGGGCAGCAGGATGGCTCAGGAAATGTGCTCACTGAATAAGCTTTGGTGAACTGGGTTCAATTCCTAGCACCTGCAAAGTTGTCCTTTGAACTCCACATGCGCACACATAAATAATAAATGAAATATAAAAGCAGGTTATATTTCCCCTGTCTCCACTGAAGGTATCCTCTGACCCCCTTTTCTAAACAGAAAAAGAGAGAATAGTCCCCCTTGATGCTGAGCTCTGCCAAATGCACGTGCTAGTCAACGAACGAAAGGCAGTGTCAGTCATCCACTCGCTCCCATACGCACAATGTTCACAAGGCCTGCTTATTATGTGTTCCTGGTGATGCTAAGGAGAGACAGATATGGTGTGAAATGAAGGCAGTGCAACTGACAAGGCTGTAGGAGAGTCAGAAGGAAAGCCAAGACATGAAGCAGGTCTCCACTGCTAACTTGATTGACCGTGACATTTACCCCGAGGGCCATGAAGCCAAGACAAACAAGGTTTTCATCAAATCCTCACCAGCTCTACACAGGGTTCTCCCTAGCTTCCAACCTTCTGCAAAATGGAGAGTCTAGCCCTGAAGCGTGGGCTCAGATGATGGCCCAAGGTTGGCAGATGCCCATGGAAAATGAGGTTGAGTCTGCACACAGGAAAGGCAGGCACTCCCAGACTCCCACCTGGAACTGGGACTTCCAATCAAATGTTTCAATTACAGAAGCCATTTGTCAGAGTGCTAAGGTCAGGGTGCTAGGGACACCAGCTTCTGCTCTTGAGCATAGCCCGAGGGCTGTTTGTTCATCACTCACTTCACAGGCCAATTATCTAGAGCTTTGAGTCTAGAAAAACAAACCTCTGTCTTGGGTTATTCAAGGTGCCATTGTTTGAAACAAAAAAGTCAAACATAAATAAGATGCAAAATTCTTTCTTTTTTTCTTTCTTTCTTTTTTTTTTTTTTTAAAGGAGCTCTGGTAAAGTTTTATAAAGGAAAACTTTCCTGGTTCACTTTTCACCAGTCTGTTCCGGCATGCTTCTAATAATATCAGAATCACCTGGGTCAATGATAGCCAGTGTGCATACTCTGTAGTATTTTCCACACGCTGTGCCCAATTCAATATTATTGCCGCTGTAGTGATGGACACCAGTTTTAGCCAACATGGCACAGTATTCTATTTCAGATTTTCTCAGAGCTGGGCAGTTGTTGGCGAGAATAACCAATTTCGCTTTGCCTTGTCTGATCATCTTCAGAGTCTGTTTGTATCCCAGAACATACTTTCCACTTTTCATAACAAGCTGGATTGACTCCAGAGACTTTTTCGTCTTCTTTGCGGCAACCATCTTCCTGCCTTAGGTGCGGGACAATCCCCAACCAAGATCAGCCGCCAAGATGGCCGGGGAATGAGAAAGGAAAAGATGCAAAATTCTTACCACAGCACAGACGTGATGGTTCATCTGCATCCCTGGATGAGGCCATCAGAGTATTGCAGGCCCAGTTGGGATCTGGGGATGAACCGACACTTAAACACCCTGAGATTTCCCCAAGTTATAGCTGAAGCATTTGACATGGTCCGAATGCCCACCATCTCACAGCTAATCTGGCTTGTGTTTCCTGGAATCACACACAGAGTTCCTTCCTTGGCAGATGAGAGTTCTCAAATGAGCCATCAGGGGCACTGTAGGGGTATACCAGAATCTTTCTGGATGACACAGGAAAGTTCTGAGACTCAGCCTCCAGGCCACAGACCCGACTGCCATCACAAGAACTCCTGAAGGCTGCTGTGGGAGCTTCAAAGCTGGAGCTGATGGGATTGCAGGCTCGCTCTCTACTTCCCTACTTGAGATTAAAGCCTGGAGTGGTTGGAGACCAGGGCTCAGATCACAGCCGTTGTTAGTCACTTTTCTGAGAAACCTTGCTGTGTGACCTGGCTGTGCTGGGGGACCTGGAATGACAGAAAGGCTAGTTCTTGGGTGTAAGAAGCCTTGCCACCTTTTAGGGGAAAAGACTCAAAGGCATGCTTTAAAAACTCAAGAATGCCTACACGCTCTGTCCAAACAACACGAGGAAGTGATTTAGGAGAACAGGAGCCAGCTGAGCAAGGCCATCCTGGAGAGAAGGGTCTTTGCCAGCCTTGAAAGGGAGAGATAGGCTGACAGAGAAGGTCAGGAGCTGACCCTGCAGGAGCTATAGGAAGGAGTGGGGTACAGCTTTCCTGGGCGGAAGGTGGTGGAGAGAGGACATGGACTTACAGGATGGTTATCTTTTTAGTTCTCGTGTCAACTTGACATAAACTAAAGTTGTCTGGCAGGAGGGAATGTCAACCATGGAGTTGCCTCCATCAGATTGGCTTACAGGCGAGCATTTTCTTAATTAATGATCTTTGAGAGGGGCTGTCACTGTCACCTAGCTTACTGAAGGCTGTGCCACCCTGGGCAGGTGGTCCTCGGTTGTATAGGAGAGGTAGCTATCTATGCAAGCCAGGGGAGCAAGCCAGTAAGCAGTGTTCCTCCGTTGCCTCCGCTTTAGTTCCTGCTTACAGGTTGTTAGCTTGAGTCCCTGCTTTGGCTTCCCTCAGTGATTGGAACTTGAGACATGTAACCCAAATAAACTTCAGTAAAGGCAGGTGGGGAGTAGGGACCATGCAGTTTGTTGAACAGGGATGCCAGGATGAAATGATGACAGTGGCCTCTGGGTACCTCAGCTGTGTATGGCTGCTCCCTTCATTTCTCACAGGAGCATCATCTCAGTGACACGGGCCACATTCACAGTGCAAGGCAATGATGTATGACTTCCGGTTTGAAAAGCAAATATGTGCCCATGTGTTAATTTTCATTATGAGAACCACTTTGGGTTCTAACTAGTACAATCGGTTTCTTCCTGCAAAAGAAAAATGCCTGCCGTCCTTCCAGCCTCCTGGAACACCCCCCCCCCCCCCCCCCCGCTGCTGTGGAAAAGCAGGCAGGCTCCCCTGTCTTCGCAGGAGCTCCTCCTGCTGATCTCCTTGGTACTGTGGTTATCAGCAGTGCTGTGCTAGAGCACACACGGGAAGAGAGAAGGCCTCTCCCATGACCTTCCTGCTTGCCTGGGGGCTGGCCAGTGGCCTGGGGGCTGGGGCCTCTGAAGGCCTGCATGTGGGCCGTGCCTGCAGATGGCCTACCTGGCTGCATCTTTTGTTCTTTCCCACCCAGAGCTCTAGTGCTCTTAGCAAACTGTTCTGTGGGTGCATACGTAACACCAGGGTACGGTTAAGGGACAGAGCTGAGCTGTCACCTATCCGTGTCTCCCTGCCACAGAGCCTCAGATGACTCCTGTCCCCATGCTATTTATAGCCCAGGCCAGGGTAAGGGTGGCTCTCGGGTCCTCTGAACCTGCCACCAGCACACTCTTAACAAAATCCCAACCACAGCCTTCGGGTTAGGCAGTGGTGGAGGGCTTGAGCAGAGAACATTCATAAGCAGATCGTCTTCCTTTACCATTCTCAGCGCCTTTCTTACCAGCACGTCAGCTTCTATCAATTAACAAGTTATGATTGAATATATTTATGAGGTACATGTTTTAGTTCAAGATTTAAAAGTGGAATAATTATATCAAGTTAGCACATCTGTCACCTTGATGTTTTTTTCTGTGATGAAATCAGTTGAGGTGTACTTTCAGTCTTGAAATGTTCAACGCACTGTCAGTAACTACTTAATATATTGTGTGAAGGTCTCAAAGGGGGCAAACGCCCATGTGACTCCTCCTGAGATTTTGACCTTTGACACCACCATCCCCCTTCCCTCCCCCCCACCATCCAACTTCTGCATCCACTGTTCTTACTGGTGGCTTCTGCTGCTGGATTTCTTCAGAGTCCATGAGTAGGTGAAGATGCGAGGATCTGTTTTCCTGTATCTGACTGTTCCACCTGCCATGATACTCTCACGCTGTGGCAGATGGCAGAGTTTTGGTGTTCTCTGAGGTCAGACGGTGTCACGCATAGATCCCGTATTTTGTTTGCCCGTTCATCTGTTAACAGTTGACTCCTTATCTTTGCAACTGTGAGCAGTGCCGCAGACACCTCTGTGATACACTGATTTTGTATCTTTGGGGTAATAATAATGCGTGACTGTGGACCTGCTGGATCTCAGACCAGCTTCTTAGCCTGAACCATTCAGGGTAAGGACTACTTTCCCTCTAGCTATCCCTTGTACACCCCTGGGTAATGCCTAGATGCTGCCCCGACTCCTGTCAGCCAGTCACCTCTGCCACTCCCAACCTGCCATGTTCCCCCCCAGCTTCCTTGACTTCCAGCTCCTTCAGATGGCTGCCTCCCAGCAGCACTCTTCCCAAAGCTGGCTCCTCCTCCACTCACTGCTTGGATGCCTTGCCAGCTCCCCTTGCTCAGGCTCAGCTTCTCCAGGTGGTTTCCACACCCCTTGACAGAAACATGGTACAGACTGTGATACACCAGGCTCTGTTCTCAACACCCCCTGTACTACTAACTTCAGCCATCTGCCTGGCCACCACCTGTTATATTATCCCCACTTTTTAGTAAAAATCCGGGCCTGTGGTGGGAAGTCACCACTGGCAGAACAGAAGTCTCTTTCCAGAGCCCTATATTTTGCATCATCCAGAGAGGGCTCCTGAAGACATCCTGACAAGCCACCTTCTTGCTAGGCTAACCATCCATTCCAGGAAGTCTGAGTGGCCCCAGAAATGACCCATCAACATGCTGATCTACAGTCAAGGCTTGCCTGTTGTACCATTCTTCATTCCTTCTCCCTTTACGATTTAGCTGACCTAGTTCCTGCCCCTCCGAGGAAGAGTAGGCCGCTTCATCCACATGCCTCTTACATCTCAGAGGTCTGCCAGGGCATCTGGAATCCCTTGTCAAGGTTGCTGTTGCTCCATTTTGGCCTCTGAGGTAGTCTATCTTTATCCTTGATTCCTGTGCATGGCACAAAGTACCAGGCAAACACCGACTTACACAAACGAGTGGAGTGCGCCACGACATGGTATAAAGATTCATCTGGTCACAAGCAGTGGAGGGAGGTGGGGCTTGATGCCTGGAGATCCCCTCTGGCTCTGCCAATAAGCAAGGGAGCCTGTGGCGGTTGCCACGGTGAGCAATGGATTTTTTTTTTTTTTTCTAAAGAAAGCAACACGGATGTTGAGTTAGAGACCTGGCTTCTATTCCATGTCACTTGCTGGAGGTTTTATGGTGGGTGACTTTCCTTGGTCCTTCATCAAAATGGGGAGACAACACCTGAATAAATGGGCATCCCTTTCTGTGAAAGCCAGTTCTTAGGGGCCATGCACTCAGATCTAGCCTCATATACACAATGAGGAAGAGTGACGGGAGTTTCCCCTCTCCCAGCCCCAACCTCCCCCCAACTGGCCTCCTTTAGCACTTTCCATCAAAGGCCGTGACTGAGGTTGCAGGCCTAACTCTGCAGAAAGGGCCATGCGTTCTTCAAGGGGGAGAGCTGATGATGCGAGGATGAGACACAGACATGTGGCCAAACTGAGAGAGATACTCGGCTGAGGCTCAAGAGGAGTTACACGTCTTGGATCCCTCTGGTTCTAGCTTTGTTATTTTGTTTGTTTGAGCAGAGCTGGTCTTGAACTTGCTATGTTGCAGAGACTAACACTGAACTCTTGACGCTCTTACTTCCACCTCCCAAGTGCTAGGAGTACAGGGGTGTGCTACCACACAGTTTATCACTAGCTCTCTGGCTTTAAGCAAACATATCTTCGCTACCATTTCCTCTTCAGGGAAATGGAAATGATAACACGGACAGTCCAGAGCCTTTGGGTGGCTTCTGTTCAAATCTTGGTTCCACATCTCCTGACTACAGTCAGTGGGTGACTACATGCTATAGGTATGAATAGGTAAGGAGCACTGACGGGCATGCTTGCACAGCTAATGTGCGGTCATAGGCTCATTTGTAGAAACTGCACATTTGGACAAACTGCTTCTGTTCTTTGGATTTTGGTTTCTGTTCCTGTACAGATTCCCAAACTGACACTTTTAGTCAGTCACCTTCAGGAGGACGATGTCTTCCTTTCAGATGGCCTACCTACCCTGGTCTGCATTCCTCCTTCTGACCTGGGATGAGGGGAATTCATAGGGCCACTGAGCACCTGTGAGCCTGGGACCACCCTCCAGCTCTCAGCCACACTGACGCAGGTGTTCCATGTGAGTCGTGTACTGGCTGACTATGGGGCTACAGCTCATGGGCTCTGAGCTGCTGGCTGCACATCCACCTCAGCTTGGAAACTGGAAGCCGTCTTAGACTGACTAAACAGGTAGCAAATGGTCACCTGCCCCTGCCACGTCAGCAGGCCCCTTATCGTAATCTGCTCCTCTCCGGCCTTCCCTGACCCGTGTTCTCTTGCAGTGAATACAGCTTGCTCCTTAGTCCTCATCTGCCAATACTATGTTCCCTCTCATTACAGCAAAGGGGTCACTTTGGCCCTAGCCATCCGCTAAGCTCGCACCTCCTGTCTGCAACCTCCTGGCTCATACTTCCCTCTCTATAGGTTTGACTCTAGAGACTATATGGACAGCTTTTGAGCATGAGTTGTCTTGCTCCTGGGGAAATAAATGTCACTGTTAAAACGTGAGGGGGCATGATAACTGCAGGCAGTTTTCGGGTACTGACATAGGCAGGAGGCAGGCCACGCACTCCCAGGAGCAAAGGGAACATATTCAGCAGACTATGACCCCAGTCTTAAGACAGGCTAAAGTTAACTTTGCTCAGATACATTCTTCAACTGTGAAGCCCCTGTAGGCAAAGGCAAAAGTGTGTGTGTGTGCGTGCGTGAGAGAGAGAGATAGAGACAGAGACACAGAGAGAGACAGAGGGAGGGAATGTGTGGTCAGCCATATAGAAGAGACGTGAGGCTGTGTCCACCCTACCACAGACTATCATTAGTAAGCAGGAACAAACTACGGCCTTCTTGTCACTGTCAGTAAAGAGCAGACTTGGACTGAGTGGACAGGCAGGGACAGCTGGCTCACATCTCTCTCCCGTTCCTTTGCAGTGAGGAAGAGGAGGCTCGCAGACCTGACGGGGCCTATTATTCCCAAGTGCCGCAGCGGTGTCTAGTGTGCAAAGGGGAGCCCACGCCTGTGAACTGGACATGTTCTACCGACAGTCTGTGTTCCCCAGTGGAGACCAGGAGGCAAACGCTGGCGTGGAACTCTCGTGGTTCAGTTCTTTGTGCACTAAGGTTTAGGTTAACTAGTGACTGTAGTCGGACCTTTTATAAAATATGGTTAATGTGAAGATTTTTAGTCACAGAGTTCAGCCTGGTAATTATTTAAAAGTGAAGAAGCCCTCAAACTGGCAGGTCTTGCTGCAGACAGCATGACAGTGGCAGTGACAGCCCCCTTGGTGGCCATGCTTTGGTGTTTAGGTGCATTTACAATGGAACGCATCAACACAGAGCACTCTTCCCACCTAGTTTGGAAGCACTGTGAAACACTTTATTACAGATTTGACCATAGCAACTCAGTGAAAAGAACAGACAATGATGATTTTTCAACCCCACTTGAAACTTTAACCTCAAGATTAAAGCTGCCAAATTGATCCCAAGATGAATACCTCCTCCCTCCCCTCTTTCCCCGATAATGAAAGACAAGCCACAGACTCTTCTAAGAGTCAGAAAGACACAGGATTCCTGCTGCCAGGTAAGAGGAAGAGGGAGGAAAAGGCAATGGTGAAATTTCAAGTCTTAACACCCTCCACCCAGGCAGCAGACGAGCCCCTGAGCGCCCTGTGCGGACACCTGGGGTGGGCTCACTGCGCTCAGAAGTCATTTTTTCTTTTCTGAAGGCCAACTTCATGATGGAGGAAAACTTAGAGCCACATGAACTATCTTCCTATACCACAGTGGGCGCCTGGCTTATGTGAGGTCAACACCACTGGGTGAATTTCCAGGACACCATGGCTGCGGTAACGAGCATAGCCCAGCTTACAGACACCAAGTGCCTTCCAGGTCACTTAGGAGATAAATAATCACACAGAGCTCTCGCCTACAAATGAAGGCTCTGAAGGACAGCAGTGCACAATATCCCAACAGTAAAGAATTAGAAAATCCTGGCCAAATGACATAAGTGATTACTCGGAAACCTAATTTTGGCATTTCTACTGGATCCCTTCTTTAACACCATGGGAGCCAGCAAAATGTTAAAACACACTGTTCTTGTGCCTTTTAATAGACCACAGTGCCAGTTAAACTAGTATTTTTGTTTGTTGCTTTGGAGAGTTTTTTCCTTAGGGATTCAGCCAATATTACAATAATGGCAAGGCTCAAAAGCTGTTCAGCATAGCCCAGGGGGCTTCTGACTTAAGAGAGCACACTAAACTGTAATGCTGTGGACAGTACAGGGTAACTAGAGGTGACATCAGGGCCTCACCACTCAAGAGTGTCTACTGAGGATGCACATGGGCCCAGAAGTGGCACCAAGCTGCAGGGACGGCCATCCCCACTCAGCTTCTCCTTGAAACACAACTGCAGCTGCATTCTGCATCACTGGAAAGTGCAAAATAATATTAAAGCCATTGGTGTATGTATGGCTCTGTGTGCTTCTTCAGAATCGTGTGATAGGGACATGTGCCCAAAGCCAGAAGGCTGGATAGCTACCATGCTGGATGACCTCACTAAGGAAAGTGTTTGTGTCCCAGGTGCTGACATGAAGCCTGCTTTTCCCCTGGATCCCTACAGACACTCAGACGCTGAGAGAGGGAATGCTGGCTGATGCAGGGGTGCTAGGCGGACATGTTTCAAGAAATCAAATCAATACAAGTGTGGACACCTGTGAGAACACCTCTGCGCGATGAGCTGTCAGTCTGACCAGGAGCCAGCCTTTTCTGTAGGGACAGAGTGTAGATAGATTCTGAGGGCCACACGGTCTCTGGCCAATTACCCAGCAGTGCCATGATCACATTGTTGAAAAACGGGCCAGGCTGACTGAGTAAACACTTGAACGCAGAGGGTAGTCAGTGCCACAGATTACAGACCTCTTCAGGTAGCCAGGGAAGAGGCTGACGCAGGGGAGGGAAGATGGCAGCTGGCCTGGTTTAAGAGTCCATACCCAGGGCCCTACTGTTGAGGGTCCATCCTTTTGCTGCCAGGTTAAAAGAGTTTGTGGACAAGAACAATGACGACTGCCTGCTGCACAGCAGAGAACACATGATGCAGCCACTGCGCTCAAGGCTCTACCCCTCAGCACCCCTGGGACCCCATGGCTCACTTTCTTTCTAGCATCTTCTGAATCAAATGGGTCGACAGTAGCCAGCACTGGACTCCCTGTCGCCTTTGCCTGTGGCCGTCTGCTATGGCGGCAGGGACCAACATGGATGTTCCTAACTTTGTTTCTACAACCATGACAATCTGCACAGGGCCACTTAAGCCTGCACTGTAAAGCTCAGGGAATGCTTGGAAGATGCCGCTCAGCCTCCCCAGCACCAGGCCCTGGCTCCGGGCTCACAGGAAATCACGCACGCTGCTCCTGTGGGATGCGCGGCCTCCCTGCTGTACACTCACACTCTTCTTTGAAACTGTCCTGGGCGGGACCTGAAGCCTGCTTGCCCACTTTGTCTTGACACGTGACACAACAGGCTGTGAATCCCTGTCCTTGACAGGCAGAACAGGTCAAAACAAGCTGGCGGCACTGGGGAGTAGAACAGAGTTTATATTGGTCCCACGGGGCTCCACAGTATGAACATTCTAGGGAAGAAAAAGTTTTATTATTCTCTTTCTCTCTCTTGCGTGTACACACACACACACACACACACACACACACACACACACACACACACA
>NW_026589732.1:2465038-2490783 GCF_907164565.1 Psammomys obesus
ACACACACACACACACACACACACACACACACACACACACACACACAGAGGCATGTACTTATCGAATTCCTAAAATAACCCTTAATTCACTAGGATCTAGCATACTCTTTTGGTCCAAGGGAATGTTTCCAAGTTAACCAGAGTGGAACCAACCTCAACACTTGGAAGGATAAGACAGGAAGATTGCAAGTTCAAGGCCATCCTGGGCTACATACAGTAAGACCCTGTCTCAAAAATAGAAACAAATAGTAAGATTAAAAGAAAACACCATTCCTGTCTTCTAAGAAAGAAAAAGGCCCTTTAGTGGGGTAAGGGTGGTATGGCGTGTTGAGGCTGCTCCTGGGAATTATGTTCTAATTTGTCTTTACCAATCCATTGCTTTCTTCCATCCAGAAAATGGGTATATCTCTTTCTCTTGAGCACTTCTGAAACCAGCTTATTATCTGTTGTTACACGGTCTCTCCCTGAGATAATCTCCCTACTCAGGGGGGCAACATCCCTGAATGCAGATGACCCCACATCACATCCAACTTACAGAGTGCACAACTCCCTACCCCAGGCCGCCACCAAAGGCCACTGCCAGGACACCTGACCACCCAGCTCCTAACCTGCACGTTATCTTCCTTTTCAGCCTGTATTTCTCGGCCAGCTTCTGGTTACCTTCGAAACACCAGGCCGCGTGCTCAGCTATGCTACCTTTGAGCCTTTTCTCAGAGTCACAGTCATATGCAGGTGCTCACGTCCTGCAGGTTATTTACGCTATAAAATTTCTAACTTGTTTTCTACTTATAACTTATACTATACCTTGCTACAAAACAGATCTGAGGTTTTAAATAAGACAAATACTAAACCATCATGGATAAAAGATCAGAAAGGTAGGCAGGAAAGATGGCTCAGTGGTTAAAGGCATTGGCCGCCAAGAATGATGGCCTGAGTCCAATCCCCAGGATCTACATGGTGGAAGGAAAGAACTGATTCCTGTAGGTTGTCCTCTGACCTCCACATGTGCGTTTCGGAATGTACATGAGCACTTAGGTAGATTAGTAAATGTAATTTTTTACAAAGACCAGAAAGGAAGGAGAGAAGATGAACAAACCTTACTAAGAGGTCTATATTCATAAGGTTCTAAAAACTGTAGCAGCTGTCAAGGTTGTCTACCTCTGACTTTTCATT
This sequence comes from Psammomys obesus, assembly GCF_907164565.1. NCBI lineage: Eukaryota > Metazoa > Chordata > Mammalia > Rodentia > Muridae > Psammomys > Psammomys obesus. The sequence goes on from NW_026589732.1 coordinate 2,466,212, forward strand.
CAGATACTACTGAAATGAGCTATCCAGAGCCATTCATCTTTTGGGGACTGTCTCTCTTTTTCTAGCTGTTTATACCCAGTAAGTCCCTTCAGTGTAGGCAAACTATCAGCTGGCTGCAGCAGCCACCCTCATGGCTCTGCCTCTTCCATTCTCACCTTCAAATGTGCCCTCGGTGTGTGAGGGCAATCTGTCTGAGGCATCTGACACGCACTGATCGCCAGGGTTGATTCAGCTGATCAGTCTGTCTAAGCAGGTGTCCCTTTCCTCCCTCATGGCTCCATGTGTGTCTCTCTTGAAGCTGCAGCTCAACGGATGAGGATGGCTTTCCCCATATGAAAGAGGATCAGTCTTTGGTCAAGGGAATACTAGCAGCTGTAGAGGAATTTTAATCCAATAACATGGCTGCTCTGGCAAGGGATCATATCTAAATACCTGCTAGGTCTATGTGATCTGGCTGATATGCAGGCTCTGGATTATAGTATGATCTGGCTGGAATACAGACATGCCTTTAGTTCACACCATTAATCCCAAATAATGAAAGCGATGTGTAATTGAGGGGAAGACAAAGGGACAAATCAGAGAAAGATTTCACAGAATGAGTCAGAGACAGGATATGCCCAACTCTCAACGAGAACGGCACAAGAAAGGGTACTAAAGAGCAGTGCAGAGAGAGCGGTGGTAGGAGGAAGAGGAAGAAGAGGAGTGTGGCAGTTTCACTGGGACAGTTTTACAGAGGCAGGTGGCAGAGAGAATAAGCCAGAGAATGAGAGCCAAAATATTAGAACATATTGTCAGAGTTAGTTTGAGGCCAAGCAAAGCAATTCAGTCAGAAGCCGAGAGAGAAGCCAGATTGAATCAGTCAGTTTGGAGAGGAGCTTGGGCCAGAACAACTGGGTTGAACCAGCCAGCAAGTGTTCAGAAAGAGCTAGAGAGGGTAAATTTATTCAGCAGGGAGGTTAAAACATTCTAGGCTTAGGTTAGCAGACAGAGGCTGGAAGCTGAAGCATTCAAGATTCGGGTTTGCAGAAGATTAGACTGTATGGAGGCTAGAAGCTTCCAGGCCTAGGTCGAGAGATAGCTAGAACAGAAAGAAATGCTCTGGGCTCAGGCCAAGCCATGTATTTGTACAGCTTGGATATAACTCTCATCTGAGGAAATAAGAGCAACATTACAAACAGCTGCTGTGTGTTCCTGTTCAGACCTCCAAAAAAGCCCTCAAATGTCCACAAGCAACCTATTGCTTACCCTTTTGCATGAATATTTGTAGCCTGATAATGACTATGGACCTTGCCTATGAAAAACAATTTTAAATGAAGAAAATCAAATGCTTAGTGTTTCAAAAGAAGTCAATTGTATAGAAATACAAAGTAGCAAAATATCTTTCAGAATGTGTGATATAACAAGAGCTTTGTTATTTGATAACACATTAAATCCAAGAGTTAGTGGGGGACTATGAAACTGATGAGCACGATGCGATGCTGAGCTACTTACAACAGCAGCAGTGGATATGGCAGGACTGAGAATTCTACTAGAGAAAATGGTCCAGGATATCTGGCACAACTGGTCCACTGTCTGCATTCATGATTGATGAATATGTTTCATTTTTGTCATAACTTACTGAAAACGAAAATTTAACTATCTTCTCACTCAAATTCTCAGGACCCCCAAATTCTACATACTAACTCCAGGCTAAGTCCCTGATTTAAAGGCAGGTGGGGTTATGTCCATTTTAAAGGACTTGCCCACCCAGTACATGGCATGGCTAGCACCATCTGATGCCTGTTTCATTCCTGCATCTCCAGCTGTTGGGAAACAAAATGGTAGCCAGTAACCTTCACTTTTCCATGTCATGTTCAGGTGCCCTGGCCAGCCTTCCCTGGGCAGGGCTTAGAATGGTGAATGATTCTGACCTACAGTGATGTGGACTCTGGACCTGGGCTGACCTACCTGATACCACAGAACTGTTGTAGGCCAGGGCAAACCGCTCATCAAAAACGAACAGCTTCCCTTTGTAAAAACCATCAGGAAACTCTTCCAGGTACTTGTGGATGCCACCCTTGAGCTGAAACACTTCCTTACACACTCCCTGGGTATAGAAAAAAGATCAAGATGTCAAAAGAAACAGGTTTAGACACAGTTCCACAGTGATGAGTGTCCAAGTGGAGTATCCACAGCCTGTGCCCATCAGCCAACGGCTCCCAAAGGCCCCTGCAGGGTGTGGAAAATGCTGACCAAAGGGTCAAGCAACCACCTGGCCAGACCTTGCCTACCAGAGGCTGGGTGATGACAGTTGTCAGGCCCTTCGCCCTCTAAACCCCAGGCAGCCTAACTATTTTTGCTACCCCCTAAATATAGGAAGGCATCTGTTGAGACATGTAAAGTTACTGAATTTGCTCTTCTCAGGATCACGCACAAGGATTAGGGAAGCGAGCTGCTCAGCTAAGCTTGTTCTTTTGTAGTTTGACGAGTCTTCAAGACTGCTAAGTGCCGGGGACTTAAGAAGCTCAGGTTTTAGACTGACAACCCCATGGTAGCAGGGAAAATAAATCCCTCAGCCGGCTAGGGGTGAGCAGGGGTGAGGGGTAGGAGTGAGGTGGGAAGCTCCAAACAGCTGTTGGTGAGGCATGGTCTTCACCCGTGTGCTGGGCCCGCAGCAGCTCACCTTGGCTTTGAGATACGCAGAACCCCGCTCACAGCGGATCCCCCCAGTGCAGTACATCAGCACCCGCTTCTGCCTGAAAATGTCAAGGTTTTTGTCAACGTAGCTAGGGAAGTAACTGAATTTCCTGATGTCTGGTGCTAAGCAGCCCTGGAATCGTCCCTACAACATAGGGACAGAAGGAAATGATTAGAAAATGTACCTGCTGGGAGCCCAGTTCTTTCTAGGTAACAACTCCCACCTTGGCAAAGAACATTTGCTACCAGAGGCTCGAATCCCACACTCTCTCCCTTGAACCTCAAGAGCTGGGGTTGTGGGTTCCCTTCTTACAGATCCCTCAGGGGAATGGTCAACATTACAGTGGCAGCTTTCACACTGGCACATGCCAACGGTAGGTTCATGGGAAACAAAATGCTTACATGTGCCAAGATGTCTTTAACTTGCATTTTTCTAAGCTTTCTCAACAGACCTGCGTTCAGGATGTAGGTTTTCCCTGTGCTGCCAGTACATGAAGGAGACTGACGTGGCTAAAGGTTCCACATGGGAAGGACACTGTGCTGCTGTGTGAGGCCCGCCCACCATTTCATGCCACTCAGTTCTGGCTCTTACTTACTATTTTGCTTTCATAGAAGTTTCTGCAGTCCAGTAGGATAGTATCACCTTGTTCCTGATTTGCCTGTGATAAAAGCTTTTCTATTTCTTTATGAAAATCTCCAGGAGATAAATGGATTCCTAAAACCAAGCCAAACAATTACATTACAACAAATGAAAAACTAATCACAGTTGTGCTAGCCTGACTGAAGTGCTGGCTTGCTCCTTTCCATGTCACCCTGGTTTTACAATTACAAGAGTCAGAAATGACAGCACTGAGGATCAGGATAAGATAGCTCAGCATCCGAAGCATTGTCCTCTCCTTACTCTAAGCTGTGACTACAGAGTTCCTGCAGTTCAGAAATCAGGGATTTTTCTTATACCAGATACGTGGGGATTTATTTGGAGTGCCAGTCCACTGTGTGCTGTGTGGTCAAGTGATTCTGGAACTGGACAGTGCCCTACTGTCAATGCGCACAAAAGAGCTTCAATGTGCCCAGTAGTCACTGCAGCCTTCAAACTGCCAAGTAAAAAAGTTGAGCACAAAATCAAGTCTAAGACCTTGGGTTACACCAAGGTAGTTGAGGGCATGAGTTTGAGCATATGTATGTTTGATACAAGGGTAAGAAGACGTATCTAAATTTGTGAGCATTCATAAGAGAAAAGGTGGGTGGAGGAGACAATACAAACAAACGTGAAAAAGAAGGTGAGAAAAAAAAGAAAAGAGACTGGAAAGAAGAGATGGAGATGAAATTAGAGTGTAAGAGGACTGAAAGGATTCTAGCCTGAAGAGCCTTTGCCTCTCAACTCAGAGCAGAAATATCCCCAGACATCTTACTAATCGTGAAGAACTTGGAGTGAACTTGGCACTGTGAGATAAGCACACTTGAGGGTGGGGCCTCCGGTGACAGTTATTGACCACTCATGACAGAGCTCTGCAGTACCACAGGAGCCTCACTCTATTGCCTATGAACCCCAACTACCACTTGATAGTTCTCCAAACACGGAGAGAAAAGGGGTCCCTGAGCACAGTTTAGGTTTCCAATTCTGAAAGCTAAAATTATAGAGTTTAACCAGGCCTGATGCTATTCAGGTCAATGTCACATAATTACACGGGTCCCAAAACAGTGATGTAAAAAGGGAGGTTCACAACTATGATGAGAAGCACAGAAATTCTCATTGCCTCCCCCTGTAGAGAGCTTCAGGGAGCCACATTCATTCCTTGTCACTGCTGTTACTGCTGCTGCTCTCTGGCAGAGGGAGCCCAAAGAGACCGAGACCAGACAGGCATGTTCACAAGAACCCCCTTTAGACCACCGGCTCCAGGTGAAGGCAGCCCAGGACTGCCTGCAGGCCTCCCTCAGCTCCCAAGCAGTGTCCTGCCACACCAGGGAGAGCCGCTGTCGTACCACCTCCTGCTAAATGGGGACACAGAACAGACACAGCCTGCCCGGTCCTTCTCTTCATGCCTGCTTCCAAGATGCTTGTATCTCAGCCCTTTCCCTCTGGTTTAACTCTTGGCCTTCTTTTTGATACTTACCTATGAAAAATGAACGCCTTGGAGGCAGGCATCCTTTGTTCTTTGAGAGAAGGCAGTAGTACGTAGGAAGCAGGGAAGCTCTGGAGGCAAGGAAAGGAACTGACCCTGCTCTGACCCAGGCTCTGGCCCAGAGCTGTCTAGCACAGACGTTGCTAGTCACTTGTGGCTGGCAACTACCTGAATGTGCTCTGAAGAAGGCGGTAGTAAATGTGACATACGTTCTGCATTCCAAGGATTAGGTATGAAAAAGTAAGCAACTTTGCTAATAGTTTTTGAATGAATTACACAGTGAAATGTTTTAGATACACTACATTAATCATGTTATGCAAGCTAATTTCACCTATTTCTATTTACACTAGAAATTGAAAAATAATGTTATGTGGCTCCCCTATTTCTACTAGACAGCACAACTCTCAATCTAAAAAGCAATCTAGGGGTAAGCGAACAGAGGACTATCCTATTGAGGTGTAATTAGCACTGTGCCAAGACTGACAAATGATTGAGTGACTTCAAAACTAACTGGCAGGGCCATCAAGATGACTCAAGCCTCATGATCTGAGTTTGATCCCCAGAACCCCATGGTGGAAGAAGAGAACCGAGCTCAGGAGTTATCCTCTGACCTCCACATGCTTGCTGCAGTTTGCAAGCCCCCAACACACAGAAACACATACAAATACATGAATAAATGTAATGTTTGAAACCCTAATCTGTAGTGAGAGGAGACGTAAAGGAAGTTTTGGTTCATTTAAAAAGTCAGTTATGTTGTATAAATATGTCTTATTTTAACCCCAAGTGTGAGATTTTAGTTGGGCCGATAACCGCCTCGTGCATGTCACGGCCTTTGGCAGCCGGTGTGGAAGGGGCACAGTCTAGGGCTCTCAGGACATAAATATGAGAGCCCAGAAAGAAAAGCGTGGCACCTGTGTTGGTGGCAAGAGGCGTGTAGCAGTTTGGAGACCAGAGATGGACAGTATGGTGGTTTGGGACAGGCAGCCAGAGAGAGACGCTTCATGGCGCAGACACTTGGAGGAGACTGTGGGCTGTATTTGCTGTTGGCAGAGCTTGTTAGAGCCCTAAAAGAACCCATCAACCCTAAACAGCTGGGAGAAGCAAAGGGGTCTGCACCCCCTCTCTCCACTACTCTTCTCTCCTACCTAGGGTTGGGGGCTTGGAGGAAAAGGCTTGAAGGAGCCTTAAATGAAATAGTTTGAATTGAGTGCTGCAGGTAGAGGTGAAGGTGCAGGAGAAACAGCCAACGGAGGACCACCCCATGGGATGCACTTAACACTATCCAGATTCCGAGAAACTCCACAAGCAAATCACAGTCCTTGAAATCCAGTCTGCAGCAGGGGAGAGCACTGAAAATAGGTTTGTTTGTTTGTTTGTTTTTTGTTAAAGGGATCTCATTTAAATCTGTTTCCTTTTATTTGTGTGGGGGTCAGAAGACAGGCTCAGGTGTCAGTGCTCACCTTGCATCTTGTTTGCAAGGGACTCCTGTTTGCTAGCTGGCCTGTGAGCCTCTGCAGCCTCCTGTCTCTGCTCCCCATCTCACAGCAGGACTGGGACTGCAGGTGTGCACTGCTGTGTCCAGCTTTACATGGGCTCTGCAGAATGGAACGCAGGTCCCCACACTTGAGTGACAAGTGTGACAAGCTTTACCCATCTTCCCAGACCCTCTTACATATTCTTAATAGAAACTTAAGAAATCATTACACAGCTGGGAATTCACTGACAAGATATTTATTAAGTAATTATTGCTAAAATGTTTCAGACATGGTAACAGTTAAATGTAGCTGTTACTCTCATTCACTCAGAGGTAACTACTAAAGTCTTAAGGAGTGAAATGACATGAGCCAGAGGTTCTTTTGAAAATCATCTAGGATGAGAGAAAGGGATGGGGTGCAGAGGACAGCCTGCTATGAATAAGTAGCTGAGGCTTTGTAGTAAGTATATGGAAGTTCACTCTATTATTCTCTGTACTCTAGTTGATGTTTGAAAAAATAAACAAAACCCCAAATCCCCACCAAACAAATGTCTTTCAGTCATCTATAGTAACCGCAGGGATCGAATGTTCTAGAACACTGCTTTGGTTTTGAAAGCTATTTGCTTACTGTGGCAAAAGCCCATGCACTCTTTCTGCTGACCAACTATTTGCATGTAGTAACTGCAGTGCTTTCAAATTGCTCTCTCTAGAAAGAGGAAACAACTTGCCAAACTATCACCAAGAAAAATAGCTATGGGTCTAAAAGTGAGCCTTTAATTACCATAAGCACCAGGGAAGCCAGGCTAAGTGCTTGATGGACAAAGAGTTAGCCTCCCTGTGGCTATTTCAAAGAGAAGACTCACCTACAGTTCTTGCTAATCAGTGTCTACCTTTCTTATTTACCCCTATGACAGAAAGCACAACTTTGTAAACATAAGCTTACCAGGATTCTTGTAGGAGACCTGGCTGGGGCTGATCCCCATAGGCACGATCTCGTCAAAGACGCCGACTCGCAAGTCCGGGAAGCAGTGAGCCCCTCCTTTGCTGCGCTGGCCAGGGAGAAACAAGACAGAGTTTACTTGTCCCACTGCCAGGTAAAGACAAGTGCAAATATAGGATCTATGCTCTGTTTTAGAGTGTGATTGTTCAAATTTTAAACCTCAAATTAGAAGGGGAAAAGGAGCTTTCAATGGAGATAAAGTTATGGTCCAGAATATTCCAGATAATTCAACATGCTACTGTTTACTGTGCCTCCTCCATATGCACCAACACTGTGCATATAAGGCTTTGTGCACTTACTCAGCACTTGAGAAATGCACATGTGATCACACACCAGCTTCTGCTCTGAAGCAATGACCGCTAGTGTTTTGCTGTGGCCAGCATGAGCATTAGTGAGGTGTTCCCACCAGCTTACCACCTACTGTGACAAAGCATAAAGTACTCAGAGCACCTCAGCTGAAAGAACCAAGGCTTCAACTTCAGGTTTACTAAAACCATAGGTTTACTAAAACCATGGTCCACAGCAGAGATCTGTGAAACAGTCTCCCCAGTTAAAACATCCAGGTTTTGAATACCAGCTTGTTTAAGTGGAACACCCTTAAAGGAAGGAGACCTAGGTTCTACAGGGGTACTGACATGACAAGTGGCATGCTCACTGTGGAAACAGTGACAAGTACATTTGTTTTACTGCACTGGCTTGGAACTCAAAATGAAAAGGGATTTGTCTGGTTCTGTGTGTGCTCTTCAGTGACCCACAGAAGCAGACTGCTCTAGCTTTAGTTCATTTTCTATTCTCTTACCTTAAAGTCATCCTCACACAGGTAGCCCTTAAACAACGGGCAAGAAAGCATGACTTCTATGTAGAGTCTGGTGGCTATTTTGCTTCCTCCGACAGTCCCATTGATTCCTTCAGTAGCAATCCGAATCTGAGACACAACACAGTGAGGAATGGATTGCTGTCTTAGTTTGGTTGTCTTCCCAGGATAAACTAAAGGTCCCTTTCATGTCAGTGAGTGTAACAGGAAAAGCAGAGGTCCTGCTCTGACCACCAGTGTTACAAGATGGAGCACAGGTGTCCCTCTGAAACAGCATGGCCCACTGCTTATCTCAGGAATTCAGCCCATATATGCCAAACAAGCTCTGGAAAGCGTTTGCTCCAGAGCCCAATGGTCCAGTAGCCAAAAAGGATTCTGATAGGATTCTAGACCCAGGCTGTAGACAGAATCTTCCAGAGGCTCATGGAAGAAGATGGGCTCCACCATCTCCTCACAGGCAGCCCAAGAAGCTTACATAGGTACAAAATTCCAAAGTAAATAAAAAAATAAAAAAAAAAAAAAGCCCCGGGAAGATTTTACCGGAGTCCTGACAGTGGGACGCATGTGTCACCTCTGCATGGTAGCTGAGGGAAAGCCACCACCCCAGACCCATGCACTGGAAGTCAAGCTGTAGTTTGCTCACTGAAGCACCCCCTGTCTGTATCAACGCCTGCCACATGGTGGGTCTCATGTGCAAATGAATGTGTATCCCCATCTGAGGCTCTCTAGCTCCTCTAACCTGAAACAGTCTATGAAATGCTTCACCTGTGACGGGTCAGGAAAGCTTTGGCTAGGTGTGCCTGGGGGCTTGTACAGTCGGTTACCCCAGTAGTATAAAATCCTATAAGTGAGTTTAAAGATGGTGCAGCTTTATAAGGAGCCACCCCCAGAGTAAGGTGCTAGAAAATGCCAGCTGAGGAAGCATACAATTTCTGAAGAGAATTGAGTCAATTCAAGGCCCTGAACTGTTACCGCTGCACACATATGAATGCAGCCAAATTTGAAAGCTGTATGTGGCTGTTCATTTTCAGTGCCCAGAGAAGACAACTGAGTTGTTGTCTCATTTGATCCAATTCTTTAGGTCATCCTACAAGCCAATGCCAACTGACCAGTAGTAGCAGTATCCCAATTACTGACTTTTTGAGAAAGAGGGCTGCAGCAAGTGTATGTGGAGCTGGTGGAATTGGAGATGGAGATGGTGCAAGACTTGTCCAGCACTTGCAAGGCAGAAAAGCAGGCCAATCTATGAGTTCAAGGCCAGCCCGGCCTACAGAGTGAGCTCCAGGACAGCCAGGGTCACACAGAGAATTCTTGTCTTGGAAAATCAATAAAATAAAAAATAAAATAAAATAGGGGCTGAAGTCCAGGAGAGCCTTCTCTGGGTATGAGGCAGAGAAGCAGAGAGAGCACAGGCCATCTCTTCTATAGGATATCACACCTTATCACCAACTAATAAGAGACTACAAAGAAAAAGAGCCTGGGACCAGCAAGACCAGGAAACTTGTCTGAAAGCAGTCTGACTGGGGCAATGGTGAATGTGCATTTTTATGTGACTGTTTCTGAGTGGACAGGCAAATTCTTCCTATTTTATTTTGACCTCAGCAGCCAAATTAATGCCAACATATCCACTCCCTACAGGATCATCTCTAAACTCACTCATTACACTAGCAATATCTAGATTCTTAACATGTCCTTCAAAGATGCTCTTTGTTGAAAAAGCCTTGTAAGTAGGAAACTAAGACAAGCAACAGTTAGCATTGTGGAACACCTGCTGAGACAGAGCTCCTAACTGTTAAGTCATCTCTACAGCTCACTCTCAAATTTCTTGAGCTCTTATGATGTATAGGAAGGAGCATTCAGGTTCTCCTTTTCCTTACCTAAAAACCAACATGTTTTTAGGTACTAAAGTATCTAAAGTATCTCACTAAACTGGCCAAGTCCTTGAAGTCTAGAGATATGGATCTGAGAGCTAGGAAGATGCTGCCACCTGGTGGACAGGATTGCTCACTGCTAGCAGGCCACAGGCGGGACTGAGTTTAAAAAAATGCCTCCTTGACCGAGACCCTTTTTTCCTCTGTATGTGTAGCCTAGCCTGCTCTTGGAATTGCAGCAATCCTCTGGCCTCCGCCTCCTAAGTGTTGAGATTACACGTGTATACCATCATACCTAGCTTTAAACCAAAATAAGATTGATTTCATAATTATGTACATTTTCTGTGAGAGTTAACTGAATGGGGATAGTGATATATATTTTTTTTCAGAGCACAAATACTTACTTTTTTTCAAAACTGTTTGCTAGGAATTAAGGATATAGTTGTTGAAAAGGCGCCTACTCTCGCTCTGGCCTCTGCACAGACTAAAGGAGGTCAAGACGCTAAGAGCACAAGTAAACACGTGCCACGAAAGGGTCAGACGCTCCGGGAGGGTCTACGGGGAAATGAATGTAGATGAGAGGTCAGGAAAGGCCTCCGAGAGTCATTGACACCAAGCTTCAGTAAAATTAGACTAGAAAAAAAAAGAGTGTGGGAATGAGCATTGATGAGAATTTGCCCTAAAAAAAATGGGCATACAAAACAAGAGTTGGTGGGTCCCAAGAAACTGAAAGACACAACTGGAGTGTGAAGAGTGAGGGCGGCAAGGGCCCAGGTCCTGCAGCAGCCTAGGCTGTGTCAAGGGGGTGGGCTGCACCCACCTGCAGCTGCTGAAGCTGTTCTAATGAGCTCATTCTGGCTGCTGCATGGAAAGCAGACTAAACAGAGGGTAAGAATTGGAGACTGGAGGCTAGTCTAGGAAGCCTGAGCACAGTGGCAGCGTGGGCTAGGGTAGTAGCGTTAGAACAGAGTCAAAAGATATTGCAGGGAAAGGTGTGGTGACGAAGTGGACAGGTGAGTTTACCAATACTTGTCAGACAATGTAAGTGTAGAAAACGGCACTGACCAATGAGTTATTAGTAACTGTGGCATAGAAAAACTTAACCACAGGATTCTCCAAAGGTCCCTACTTCCTTTTGGTTTAAATTTTGAAAATTATTTAATGTGCATACATATAGATGGAAAATAAACTACAAAGGGCATTTTACAAAAATAAATGCCATTCTCTCATGCAGAGATGAGAATATGGGACTATGCTTCCTCTCATCTTTACACACACACACTTGTGGATACCTGAGGAACATGTAGTCTTTCTCTCCTTTATTTAGCAGTTTCCAATCCTTACAGAGTATCTGCCATTGGAGTGGTATTTTTGTGCACTGGGCAAAGATTATCCTTGTATTTACTCAAATGCAATAGTGCCCGAAGCTTTTAATAACTATAACAGGTCTCCATGTCATTATTCAGAGCAAGGGCAGGCACTGAAAAGCCATACATTTACAGCCTTCTATATGTTCAACCTTGCTCCAGCACTGAGACCACATCAAGACGAAGCTCCTGCCTCATGAGGTGCCTGGATGCTATGAGGGAGATAAGCTCTAGTTTCAGACCATACTCTAGTCTTTAAGCTGCAGCAAAGGCAGAGAGTGGTGAGGACACTTCACATTGCCCTTCTGTGGAAACAGCATTGGAATAGAGCTCTGAGAGCACATGGGGCATGCAAGGGAGGGGGCGGTCCGCATAGAAGGTAAGAGGTACAAATGTCAGTTCCTGAGCTCGGGAGCGACCTGATCCTATGGAAACCAAGGTGTAATTTGGAATTAAACCTACATGCAAAATGTATAAGAAGCTTTTGAGTTCAGAACATCTCCCTATCTCAGCCATCAGCAAACTGCCTTTGCTTCAGCATACAATGTATCAGAACCCAGCCATATTCATGTACCACCCATGGATGCTTTCAATCTACAACAGTGCTGAGTAATTTTTTTTTTAACAAAGCCTGAAATATTTACTAGTTTACCCTTTAGATATAGGTTGACCAACTCTTGATCTATAATAACGTATCAACAGCTATTCAATACTTTACTAGAATGCCAAGCAGGACTTCCCTTCCTTCTAACAGCTTACCAAGTGAAGACTTGTAGAAAGAGCATAGCTCCTGAGGCTCTGTAGGGTGCGTGTGGAGCAGGGCTTACCTTGCCTGTAAGATGAAGGTGATGGCACAGAGCTGTCTGCCAGGCACAGATCCAGCGGGGGTCCTCCAAGTCACAGTAACAGTAATACAGAAGCACCTCTCCTTCCTTGTCGCTCTTGCCACTACAAAAGGGAAGTCAGAGGGCAAGAGCAGCTGAGCCTCAAGGAGGCCAGTTCCCAGTGCATCCAGGCAGAGTGGGAAGACCACAAAGATGGAGAAACTCTCGCCTTTGTTCTTATTCTTCTAACACAGGAGCACTTCTCTTTCATGTTTTCTCTACAAAGGACAGTATCAGGGCCAGACTTCTTACATTATAAAAACCAAATCTGCTTTACTGTCCTCACTTACCATTTGCACCCAAGAGACAGATATTATTAATTCTACTTTATAGGCAAACTGGAAATTTGAGCCCACTGTGGCTTATCCTCCATCACCAGGCAGTATCTGGTTTGACTGTCTCACCATAAAAAACATTTTACTTCAGTTTTTTCATATAATACACACACCTATGAGACATGTTATTATTGGCCACATAAGACAAACCTTTCTATGTCAGCATGCTCACACAGTAGTGGTAAACATCAGTACTTTAAGAGAGCAGAGCAGAGTGTAATACAGTTTGAAACTACTTAAAAAATTTAAATCAAAGGAAAGGTTGGATTCTGAAAATTCAGTATATGGAATAGTGTACTCTAATATTAAAAAAAAAAACATTTTATGCATTTACTATTTTTATGTGTGTGGGTGTTTTGCCTGGATGTATGTTTGTGTACCACATGCATGTAATACCCGTGAGAGCCAGAAGAGGGCATCTTATCCCATGGAGTTACAGATAGTTGTGCGCTACCCTGTGGGTGCTGGTAATCAAACTTGCAGGCTCTGGAAAAGCAGCCAGTGTTCTTAACCACTGAGCCATCTCTCCAAGCCCTTTCCAATAATTTTGATGAATGATTTGTCTGTCTGGATGCATATTTCCGAATTCATCAGTACCTGGACCAAACAAATCTGTTTGATTCTTAACTACTCTACTAGCTTAGACATTTTAAATTAAAGTATAACTTACAAATGAAATTCAAGCACATGTTCCCATCCAAACCCTCAGGAGGAAGCTTTCCATCATTACAGATGGGCTTTACCCTCCAGTAGTGCAACCACAAAGCACACACCCTTCTGTGGAACTTCTGTCCTCTCAGCATGAAGAACTGACAATTGTTCACACACGGCCCTGGGTCATTAGCTGTCCATGGCTCTTACTGCAAGTCTTCCTTCTTGTTTGTTTTGTCCCTCTGTGGAGCCCTGGCTGTCCTGGAACTCCCTCTATAGACCAGGCTGGCCTTGCACTCGGAGATTCACCAGCCTCTGCCTCCAGAGTGCTGGGACTCAAGGCGTGCACCACGTTGCCTGGCAGTGGGCAGTGCTGACATGACTGCATCCGTCCTTTCATTTTCCTGCTATGGCTATTTACAGTTGTTTCTAGTTTGTGTTTTTAAATTAATTTTTTAAATCTTTGTGTGTGTGTGTGTGTGTATGTGTGTGTGTGTGTGTGTGATTACCTATATGGTATGAATGTGTTTGTGTGTGAATGCAGGCATATGGGTGTCACAATTTGTATGTGGGAGTCAGAGACAATCAGTCCTCACCTTCCACCTTGTTTGAGACAGGGTCTCTTGCTCTTTACAGCCGTGTACCCAACACTTCTGTCCTGTGGGCTTCTGAGAAATCTTGCCCCTATCTCCCATTTGGCTGTAGGAGCACTGGGATTACCCAAGCACTGATATGCCCGGCTTTATATGGGCCATGGGGATTCAAACTTAGGTCCTCACATTTACATGGCAAGCACTTTCCCCAACAGACCATTCTTCCAGCCCCTATCATTTTAAAATATAACTGGCTTACTTCTGGTTGGCATATAAGATAATGGGTTGTTTCCAATATTTTGTTTTTACAAATAAAACTGCCACAAACATTTGTGTTTAGGCTTTTGTGGGCATATGTTTATACTTCTGTTGGTTGTAAACCCAGGAGTGGATCCCTGGGAAGATGTCTGAATTTTAAAAGAAATCTGCCAAACCCTTTTTTCTGGAGTGGTGGGACCATTTCCACTGTTACCAGCAATGACTGGGTGTTTTAGTTGCTTCACCAGTCACCTGTATCTGCCAAGGTTGGTATTTCTCATTTTGCCCATTTTAGTAGATTAACTGTAGTATCTCATTGTGGTTGGAAAATATTTTAAAAACAAACAAAATACAGAGTGAAAAACTTACCTCAGCTCATCCAGGCTAAAGCTGCTTCTATCAGGGAGCCAAGCAGACACTTCCTGATGAGGAGTGAGCCTGTCTTCGTCTGTAGCTGCCGGACTCTGTGAGGCACTCACTGCTGCGGTTAGCTGCTTTAGAATGGCAGCAGTCTGCTGGTAAACAGCTTCTGCATGCTGGGTTGCCACGTGTCTGTGGATGCTGGTCTGCTCTGCAAACAGCTGCTGACAACATCGCCACCGTTTTTCCTTAAATTCGTAAGAAGGTGCTGGAAGTTCTTTGGTTTTGACAAAAAGGGCAAAGGCCTGCAATTAAGATTCCAAACACCATCATTGTTTAACAGCCTTAGGTTTAGGAGTAACAAAGGTTTCACTACAGTCTCTTATATCACCTTTTATGGGGGTTGGGGTTTCTAGTTTGGCATCTTGCCAGTCTATAAAGAATTCCAAGAGCAACAACGTGGCTTTGTATTGCTTCTAGCAACCCATACACTTGACACAGGAGTGGCCTTCCAAACCTCAGCTTCAACATCTACAGTCTTCTTCTGCACATGTCAGAGACATGGACAAACCTGGACACCTTGCTGCTTCCTATGTTTGTTGATGCTGTTCCCTAAAATGGGATGCTACTCTGTTTTCTCTATCATAGTGGTTCTCAACTTTCTTAATGTTGTGACCCTCTGAAACAGTTCATGTTGTAGTAACCCTCAACCATAAAATTATTTCATTGCTACTTCATAACTGTAATTTTTTTTATAATTTTTATTTTAATCACAGGTCATTCACTTGTATCCCAGCTGTAGCCTTCTCCCTCTTTCCCTCCCAATCCCATCTTCCCTCCTTCATCTCCTCCCTGCCCTCTTCCAAGTCCACTGATAGGAGAGGTCCTCCTCCCCTTCCATCTGACCCTAGCCTATCAGGTATCTTCAGGACTGACTACAATGTCCTTATCTGTGGCCTAGCAAGGCTGTTCCTCCCTTGGGGGGAGGGGGAGATCAATAAGCCAGTCACTGAGTGCATGTCAGAAATAATCCTTGTCCCCCATACTAGGGAATCCACTTGGATACTGAGCTACCATGGGCTACATCCGAGCAGGGGTTTTAGGTTATATCCATGCATGGTCCTTTGTTGGAGTAACAGTCTCATGAAAGACCCCTGTGCCCTGATATATTTGATCCTTGTGGAGCTCCTGTCCCCTCTAGGTCATACTAACTCCCCCTTCTTTCATATGATTCCCTGCGCTCTGCCCAGTGTTTGGTTCTGAGTCTCAGCATCTGCTTTGATATACTGCTAGGTAGAGTCTTTCAGATGCCCTCTGCAGTAGGCTCCCATAACTGTAATTATCCTTCTGTTATAAATTGTAATGTAAATATTTGATAGGCAGGGTAGCTGATATTTTACCCCAAAGGGGTCATGACCCAGAGGTTGAGAACTACTTTATCAAATCACTTTTAAACACTTAAAACTCATTGCAGAGGCCTCCCCTGATATTAGTCTGTGACATACCCATGAAATGCTATCTTTCTACTTTCTAGATATAAAATCTTTTATTTCCACTTTCTCACTTAGGTGTAAATACTGGCTCTACTAGTTACCTTTGAAAAACAAATGTGAGACGTTATTCAGCCTGTAGGTACCAAATTTCTATTTGGAAAAAGTAAATCAATGGTTTTTTTACATAAATGGTTTTTGTTATTTTTGTTTTGTTTGGTTTGGTTTTTTGGTTTTTCAAGACAGGGATTCTCTGTATAGCCTTGGCTGTCCTGGACTTGCTTTGTAGACCAGGCTAGCCTTGAACTCACAGAGATCCTTGTGCCCCTGCCTCCAAGAGTACTGGGATTATAGGCATGCGCCACCACGGCCGGCTTGAATTACATAAATGTTGAACAGCATTCTTAGAATTATGTCCTCCTCTAATACAGGAGTCACAGTGCAAGGCACTCCTGAGTGTTTCCCATCTGCTTCCAGCCTCATCACTCACTATTTCTTTCACAATCTTAGTTCAAATGAACCACTCTATTCACTGTTCCTTAATGTAACTTGAACAACCCTGCCTCCCAGCTTTGCTTATGCTCTGCTTAGTGTCTGGAACTCTCCTCTTTTGTAAAAATCTTATCCAACTGAAAAGATGCCATCCTTTAAAGCATACATTTATAAGGCAATTATAGCCCAAATGAGCTAAGAACCCCTCAGGGAACTGACAAGCCTGTTCTCGGTAACTACCTCCTACTGTCCATCCAGCAAAATCCATTTTCCTTTCTTCCTGGAACACCGTCTTTCCTAGCCTTTGCAATTAGGGCTGTACAACTGCTTCCAATGGAACTGACGTGCTACAATTCCACTTCTGCTCCGCAAAAGCCACCCACGTGTGCACCTCTGTGCTCTCTTCCTCCTTAGCTTTAATGGAGAGGGAACTCTGGAAATGTGCTGAGTCCTGCAGAGGTGACATCAGCCTGGGTCCTTGCAACCTGTATGTTAATAATCTCTCATGTCCCAAGTTCAAACCCCTAATGTGCTCTATTCACTGCAGGTGTGAGGCTATTTGCTACTGTAGCCTTGGCCACCACAATTAATGCGTTAGGAATTTCTACAAGACTAATGAGGAAGAACATGGAGCAAAGGCATGGACACATAGCTAGCTATGATAAGCAAAGTCAATCCCAGCAAAGGCAAATGGCTCACTGTGACTTTAAGGCCAGCCTGGTCTACAGAGTGAGTTCCAGGCCAGCCAGGGCTACAATGAGACTCTGCCTAAAAAAACAAACAAAACAAAAACCAAAAAAATCCAGAACATTTTTAAGTCTTTTCTTCCATATCCTATATCCAATCCACCAACTCTACATCCAAATACACCCAGAATCTAACCATTTCTCATCACCTCCCTTGGCCACCACTCCGCTCATCCAAGCAGTCATTCTTCCCTGGATTATGATAACAGGTCCTTAGACTCACTCTTTCCATACTTATCACCATTTGTTTTCCATACAAAATGCCTTTTAAATCTAGATCAAGTCGGGCATGGTGACCCATGGATCTGAGTTCAAGGCCAGCCTTGTCCACAGAGCAAGTTACAGGATAGCCAGGGCTACACAGAGAAACCCTGTCTCAAAACAACAAGAAAACCAAAACTAGATCAGATGACATTCCACTATTCAAAATTCCCCAAAGGCTCTTTTCCTATCCTCTAGGAAGACCCCAATCTGGTTCCTTCTGCTGCTCCTGCTCCATCCTGTTTCAGCCAGCTAGTTTCCTGCCTATGAGTTTTCAGTTCCCTGTTTCTAAGAAGAGGGGGTTTCAGCCAATGATTTCAACAACAAAAATACATGGCACTAAAGAGGGGCATTATTACCAAACTCTTGCCCACCAGCAGCAGGTTCAGTACCAGCCTCAACAGATGTCTGCTGCTCCATTACCTGCCCTTTTTCTTGCACTGCAGCTCTGAGTTCCTGAAACTCTTTCTGCAATGGAGAAAAGAAGTCCAACCTTCCTGTCTAGGACCTAGTAAACCCAAACACTCCACCCTAACTGTTCCAATACTACATGATACTGGACTACACTGTAAGGTGCAAGGCAGGCTCAGTGATACACTTCTGTGTGCACTTCTTTAACTTTACGTACATGAGCATGATGACACTGACAGCAACTTTACCTTTTTCTTTGCAAAGGAGTATTTCTTCTTTGTTCTGACATCTAACTCTGCTTTGAGACTGTTGCTGGAGTTAACCAGATTTGACTCTTTTAAATCCAGATCAGAAAACTTTAGAACACAGGTCTCCAGGCCACCGTCTTCGTCTGGTGAAGTGGAAGAAGGCATCTGGTTTGCTCGGTGGGATAGTCCTTCCAGTCAGCTATCTTCTGAGACATAGCAGGACAGAGAACGGGATGCTCACGTCTTTGTTGCTTTTTGACACAGACATGAAGCTAATGAATCCTGCAGATGAGTGGTACCCTCATAGCCCACGCTGTCCATTCATTCACTTGTATACTCAATAATATTTATGTGAAAACTACGCTCAGCCAGGCACAGTTCTGCACACAATAGAGCAGTAAATCATCAGGGAAAAGGCTGACCTCGCAGGAGTTTACAATCTAGTGGGGAAGGTATGCCAATAAGTTAATTTTTTTAAAGTCAGGTTTTAATTTTTTTTAATATTCTAAAGGAAAATAAGCAGAGTAAGGAGGCACCTGGAAGGGCTTTTTATACATAAGGGGGTAGAAAAAGCCTTTTGGAGGCAATACATTTTCAAAGAAACATGAACTAGTAAGCAAAAACACAGGGTGGATGTTAGGAGGCAAACACTGCACACACCTGAAATCAACCAACACCAGCCTAACTATGGCTTTGTTTCTTTTGTTCTAAATCTCAGAGCCAAAGTTTCAAAATTGCCACTGTGGCCAAATCTTATAAAAATGGATACACCATAACCAATGCACTTTCCTTTCTTTCCTTAGTTACATTTTATTTATTTCTGTGTCTCCTGGTGCCTGGATGTCTGCCAGTTCTCTCCACATTTACACAGCTCCAGAGATGAAACTCACATTGCCACATTGTGTGGCAGATGCTTACCTGCTGAGCCATCTTGCCAACCCCTATTTTTTAATTTAATCCGAGACTAGGTCTTGCTATGTAGTAGAGGCTGGCCTTGAACTCCTAGTAATCTTGAATTTGAGATTCCCCTTGCCTCTATTTTCACAATGCTGTACCACCATATCAGACCCTAAGCTTTGCCTTCCTCTTAAAGTCAGTAATCCACTTTGAACCACATTCACAATCACCCCAGCACAAGGCCCCAACATTTCTGGCCTGAATTACTGATGCTTATAAGTGCCTTCCTGGAGGACTTTTTCAAAGTCTCAACCTACTCAGACAATCTGTCCCCGCCCCTCTGATATCAATTTGTACCACTCTCCCTTTGCTATTAGGTCAATGCCTGTGGCCATTCCCGAGAAGGTCAGTTAGGGCTTCCGCTCCAAAGAGCAGAGGCTTCACCTTGCTCACCAGGTAGCTTCAGTATCCTCAACACTGTCTTGTGTACAGAAGGTGACAAATGTTAATTAATACAATACAGTACTTGTTGAATGAAGTAAAGCAAGCATTGAAGAATGATAGGAATTAATTCTGTAAGTACCGGATAGTCAGTAGATTTCAGAACACAGACCATCAGGTAAAGGAAACAATGCACTGATCCCTAAAATGTGAACAAACTGGACTTCTCAGAAGAACATAGTGGTTCATACTGAGATGGGGACAGGACTCAAGAAGCCATAGTTCGAAGTTTGCAAGTTAGTTCCCGGAGGGATGGATTGTTTACATGTATGAATAGATGAAAAGAATAGATATAAGATATTATTAAAAAAAAAAAAAAAGTAGATCTGGAAAGATGGCTCAGTGATTAAGAGTGCTTACTGCGCTTGCAGAGGATCCGGAATTCGTACACACGTACACACACACACACACTGCACCACACAATGCAGCTCACAAGTGTCTGAAACTCTTTTTCCAGATCTGCTGCCTTCTTTCGGTCTCCACGGGCTCCTGCACACACGTCAATGTACAGACACACACGCAGGCGCAAACACGTGTTTCTTTTTTTCTAAGTCCATGAGGAGTTTTAAACACAGTAAATAAATTTAATCATGTACTTGCTCTGAAAGTACAGCAAGCAGTGTCTGTGAATAAACTGTTACACAGGAAGGATCTAATGACTCCTCCCCTAAATGTATAGATTAAGCAAACGACTGAAACGGCCATTGGCTGGAACAGGTAAGATTGAAGGAAAAGTTTCGGCCAGACCATGGACAAGACAGTTTGGTGCCCATCAAAGACATCAGGGCCGAAGACGTCAAAAACTGTACACGTGCAGAGGGACAAAAGGCTGGAACCAGACTGACCGATCTCTGCGGCGTCTGTCAGCTGGGAGAGACGGGAGGTAGGGCGACCGCGAGTCGGCTCCGCCGGCCGGCCCTGGCTTCCCTGCCGCTGGGGAATGGCTTGTCCACCCTTCCCGCCCAGGTCTCCCGGGGCGGCTACGGCCGGGCGGCGAGAGGGAGGACACGTACCCGCCGATCCGAGGCCTTTCCTGGGTCTCCCTTCACCAACTTGGCGCTTCTCCACGCCCTCGAGCCCACGCCCTCCCCCGCCGCGCGCGTGCGCACAAAGTTCCTGGGAACGTCACCTCGCTCCGGAAGTCTCCAAAGCCGTCGGCGCAGGGGCCGCCGGGAAAAATACGGCCGGGTCGGTGCAAAACTGAGGCGGGATCGTTGCGGCCGAAGCAGTTTAGCTCGCCGTCGGGAAAGTCTCAGGGTGGAAGGCGGGAGGAGGCGGCCGCGCGTGGAGCTGCAGACGCCGGCCTTCCACGGCGGAACCCGCCCGGTACCTCTCCGCTCGCGCTTCCGGCCGGCGTCGGGAGCTAGTGCGCCTGCGTGCCGGCCAATCCGCGCGCCTCGCTGCTGACCGCGCACCGGCCGGCCGGCAGCCCGACGGTTCTGGTGTTGCAGGCGACTCGCAGCTCAGCTCCGCCGCGCAATAGCAAGCAGCATGTCGCGGAGGCGGCACAGCTACGAGAACGATGGTAAGTGCTCTCGGCCTGGCCGCCGCGCCTGGTTGAGCGCTGAGGCCGAACTGCTTTGGTCCTCCGGTCTCCAGGGAACAGCCCTTTCTCCCCAGGAGGGTTCGGGCAGCTCCGAAGGGAGGCAGCTGGCGCGGCTCGGGTGTGGTTAGTAGCTCCAGAAAAGCCACGGCCTCCTCCCCTGCCCCAACTCCATCAGTCATGGGGAAGGAGGGCCTAGTGAACCCCGTGGGCAAGCCGGACCCGGTGTCCACCCACACTTAAGACTTAATCCTCCACTGCTGAGCTTGGAAACGCACGTGTGTCTGCTGCTGTCCCTGAGTCAGTTAGTGGTAGGGATCTTGTGGTGCAGTGTTTTCTTTTTAGTCCTCCTGGGTGCACCTGGAAAGGACCCGGGAAGACAGGAACAGAACAAAGCTGTGACAGAGTTCGGATGTATTGCACTCTGAGCCCTACTCCTCTACCTGCCACCCGCAGATGTTTCTCCTTTAAGCTTCAAGGAAAGAATTTTGCCTCTTAACAACACCCCAGAGGTCACTAATAAACAGACACGTGCTGTTCCGTTGGATTACTCTTAAGCATATTTCTCTGTATAAGAAAGTGCAGGAAAACTCACACTAGTAATTCTCCTGTTGGCTTTGATAGTCGCCGGCAAGGAGGTGGTTGTGTTGCCATCAGTTTTGTTGCCACGCTCAATTTTGCACCATTACTGCCTTTCAAGGACACAGCCTTACACAAGAGTGAAACTTGGAGCTGTTGATATTTTATTGAATTACTCTTCGAAGAGTCTGTATAGTCAAGGCTGACATCTATTGACTGTGTGGTTTTGCTACAGTCCTGGGACTTCGTTAAACCTGAGTGTTTTATGTGGTTTCTATGAGGGTTAAATGAGATACTCTGTTCTCCAATGATTCATGATAGTTATGTTGTCAACTGTTAATGTCTCAGAGGTGATAACGCACGGATAAATGCCAGCATCATAATAGAGACAAAACCATTTAATCGGATGGATTAGCTTTCTCTCATGGAATGTTAAGACAACCAAGCAGAAATACAGTTTTAACAGTGGAACACCAGGTTTTTGCTAGGGAGTACCTGGGAGGATATCCCAGTCTGTCAGTGCGCAGAGGCACCGGTGCGGGTCAGTGCCCTCCACCGCATAGGTGCTCCGAGTGTTTTGTTTGTTTTTAACATGGGGGTCTTCTTAGGTAATGCATATACAGAACATGGGAAATAAAGTTTTTCTCAGTTTTGTATATGGCCAGTGGACTAATCTGCTTTGGGTCAGAGAATTTATCCTTGGTCTTCATCTCTTGTTCCTCCCAATCTCTTTGCTCGCCTTACACTTTTCTCCATCTTTCTCTCACTTCAAGGTGCCCCTAAAATGAGAGAGAGATGGCACTGGAGAGCCAGTTGGAGAATTAAAATGTAAATATATAGAAAACTTCTTTTGGTTTGTTTTAGGAGGTTTGCATAACTTTTTGGTTGTAGTTGGCTTTCTTACCTTAACTAGAAACTAAATCATTTTCCCAGTTGGACCTGGCTATAGAAACCTTAGAGTAAATAGAACAAAGTGTCGTAAAATTAAGCATTTGTTAGTCAAAATGCAGTATAACAAATCAGTTAGTAGTGGAAAGGCTGTCTATAGTTCCTCCAATTGTACACATATGGAAATACACATTATTATATGGAAATACACATTATTAGAGTTTAATACTCAGTTAAGAGTTTAGTGATCTCAATTTCAAAATGTGCTGGTTTTCAGTGAAGTATTTACAGTTTAAAAAATATATAGACAGCTGTTTTAAAGGTGGCTAGGAATTCTAAAAGAATGAAAGTTAAATAGATTAAGCATTTCTAGGTTATTGTCAGCTCTACTCTGACTTTTCTTATACTGGAAGTTGGCCTTCTACTCTTCATTCTCTATCCTTGGATTCAGCATTCTGGTTACAAAATATTTGAAGAAAAAGGCCTCAGTACTGAAGCTATAGTTACTTTTTCCTTGCTATCTCTTAAATGATACAATGTCACAACTATTTACATAACACTTATATTAGGCATTGTATGATACATAGTGTAGAGATAATGTAAAGTATCACAATATACACAGATTATGGGTAAATACCAACACCAATTTATGAGCATTATCAAATTTTGGTATCTGAGCTGAGCCCTGTGGATACCAAGGACAATATATAATATAATCAGGACATGCTAAACAATTTTCTAACTACTTGTAGTACAGTAGCAGGCCACATAACAATGGAGGTTTCCTCCCATGTATCAAGGCAAAACCCGATGAGGTATAGTGTAATTCATCATGTGGTTGTGAGAATAAAGTGAAGTAAAGGGTATAAAAAGCAAAGTGAGAGAGAAGCTGCTCAAGCAGGGCCTCCTTGCAGATAGTCTATGGCTTCAGTGACATAAGGAACAAGCCATATGGGTGTTTGGAGAAAGCAGAGGTCCAAAGGAAACTGAGTTAAGGTTAGAACATCTCTGTCATGTTCAGAGAACAGCAAGTAGGTCATTGTCGGTAGAAGAAAGTGGAGGTGGAACTTGCAAGATGTAAGACCAGGGAGTTCAGATGAGGTTCTCACCCTAACGGGCCATTTTAAACATTGGCTTGAACTAGACTGTTGGGGATTCACAGAGATATTATTTGGTAGCTAATCAATAAAGTTCTTGCAGTTTATTTAGAGACATAGAAAGGGCTATCCTAAATCGAAAGCACCAAATCTAACTCAATCTTAGACTCTTTGTTTGGTTTGTCAGTGTTAAGTATACTGTTTTAATGTTAAGGAATTTAGATTGTTCAGAATCTAGTCTAAAGTTCAGAAAGAGCCAGGCATGGTGGCACATGCCTGTAATCCCAGCACTCGGGGAGGCAGAGGCAGGTGGATTACTGTGAGTTCAAGGCCAGCCTGGTCTACAAAGTGAGTCCAGGACAGTCAAGACTACATAGAGAAACCCTGTCTCGAAAAGCCAAAAAAAAAAAAAAAAAAAAAAAAAAGGGAGGGGGGTGTCCAGAAAGCCTATTTAATATACTTTCACTTAGGTCTTTATATTTTAGACTGTGACTTTCATTGTAGGAAAAAAATTGAAGAGGACTCTTAAGTTTTGTTATGCTAAGGGACAGGATTTTAGTCAGTTTAATTTTTTGTTTTAAATTTTTAGAGTCAATATATATTACTTTGCTGGATTTTGTTGCTTTTTTCTTTTATGGTGTTTTTTGTCTACTTTGTGGCTTCAGATTACACATCTGATTCTAATAAGTGTATAGGAAATAGTACAATGTATCCTTATAACATTAGGTTTGTGTTGTAGTGAGAAAATTATTTGATGTATTTTATTTGTTAGGTTGGGTTATTTATTTGTTTTGTTGTCTGTTTTCCACCCACCCACCCCCTCTTGGTTTCCCTGAATAGCCTTGACTATCATGGAACTGGTTGTATAGACCAGGCTTGCTCCAAACTCCACTTGCCCAGAGTGCTAGGATTGAAGTCATGCAATCTCTCTACCTCTTACTCCAGATGGTTTCCCCCTTTCTTTTCTCCTTCCTTCCTTCCTTCCTTCCTTCCTTCCTTCCTTCCTTCCTTCC
>NW_026589732.1:2490793-2645232 GCF_907164565.1 Psammomys obesus
TCCTTCCTTCCTTCCTTCCTTCCTTCCTTCCTTCCTTCCTTCCTTCCTTCTCTCTCTCCTTCTCTCTCTCCCTTTCTTCCTTTCTCTTTTGAAAAGCTCTAAAAAACAAAGAACAACAAAACAATGACAACAACAAAAAACAGCCTAGACCTCATGGATTTGACTAAACTAGTTAGTTGATCAAGGAGACCCAGGGATCTGCCTGTTTCCGTGTTCTCTGCCACCTTCAGGTTACAGCCAGGTGTCGTCAGGCAGGCGAGTCCTCCCCCCACCGAGCCGCCCCATTCCCAAACAGTGTGGACGGGTGCTGTATATGTGCACACGGTGTGTATGTGTGCCATGTAGAGGCCATGGGTACCCTCCTCTGTTTCTCTCTGCCGTACCAGGCTGAGCATGGGACCCACTATTCTGGTTACCAGCAAGCACCAACAGTCCTCATGTCTCTACCTCCCACGGTAATAGGGTTGAAGGGTACCTGCATGGCTGTACTGGGTTTTGGTTTGGTTTTTTTGTTTTGTTTTGTTTTGCTTTAAGACAAGGTGTTCTAGTTAGGGTTACAATTGCTGTGATAAAATGCCATGACCAAAGGAACTTGGGGAGGAAAGGGTTTATTTCAGCTTACACTTCCAGGTAACAGTCCATCATGGAAGGACGTTAGGGCAGGGATTCAAGCAGGGCAGGAACCTGGAGGCAGGAGCTGATGCAGAGACCATGGAGGATGCTGCTTGTTGGTTCTCTCCCCATGGCTTGCTCAGCCTGCTTTCTTATAAAACCCAGTACCGCTAGCCCAGGGATGCCACCAACCACAGTGGGGTGGGTGCTGGGCCCTCCCCCACCAATCACTAGTCAAGAAAATGCTGAGCAGGCTTGCCTATAGCCCAGTCTTATGGAGGTGTTTTCTCGGTTGGTGTTCGCGTCTCAAATGATTCTAGCGTCTGTCAAGTTTACATAAAATTAGCTAGCACAGGGTCTTAGTATTTTGGCGTGGCTGTCCTGGAACTCTGTGTGTACACCATTCTGGCCTTGAACTCACAGTGATCCATCTGCCTTCCCAGTGGTGGGTTTAAAGGTGAGTGCCAGGATAACAGGCATGTGTTAGATTTTTGATGTGGCTGCTAGGGCTTGAACTGGGATCTTCATGCTTACCAAGCCGTCTCCTCCCCACCCTGCTCAGAGTGTACTTAGTGAAAGTGTTCTATTCTGTGCTCTCACCCAGGCTCTCTGCTGAGTTGACTGTCTTGTTACTGTCCATGGGTTCAGACTGTAAATCTGTAGCACTAATAATGTATACTTCCTATTCTCTCAAGTACCGGATAAAAAAAGTGAAAAACCTCTTAACATTATAGTACTTTCTGTCATCTCCTTTTCCCCAAATGAACCTTGGCTGAGTATCCACAGTAACACAAAGGTTTACAATTTAGAGATGTGACTCTGAGCCGCTGTTCCCTCATGTTCTTTAGAAAGCCTGCCTTGTCTCCCTGAAGCAGGGTTTCAAGAGGACCTGGAAGGTTGTTTTAAAGATAGAAATGATTGTAAACTGGGACAAGTTAACCGTATAATTAGGGGCTGTGGGCATGGGATGAAGTATAATAGAGTACATGGACCAGAAAGAAGGGAAGAGTTTGGTAAAGGTTAGAAAAACAGCTGCTCTCATTTGGCTAGTTTTTTTACTCTGGATTCTCTGAACTTCCCCTAAAATCTGGTTCTGAATAGTAATGAACATAGCTGGTGCATTGTGAACTCTGGAGCAGTTTCTCAGCATCAGCACTGTTAATGGTTAGGGGTGTATTTTAAATAAAGAACTTACAATGGATTCAACCTGTTATTGCAGCCTTATTCACCAGTTTACATAGTAGTTTAGTTACATTGGCAGATTAATAAATACTGCTGATACCGTCAGGTGTAGGAGCCAACAACTGAGGGTGAGTAAATAAGCCAAAAGAACAGGAACAGCAATATGCAGATTCCTGGTGTTTAATTACTGGTGTTAGTGTCATTCCAGTGTAGTCACAGAAATGGACATAGTTCCCTGGACACTGTTTACACAAAATTTAACTGGAATAATGTCTCTTGGCATTATTGTTTACAGTGACCTTAATAACAGAGACAGGGGTGAGGCATTGGAAAGATGGCTTAGCAGTTAAGAGCACTGGCTGTTCTTTCCTGAGAAACTGCGTTTAATTCCCAGCGCTCGCATTGTGTCTCACAGATGTCCACAACTCCAGTTACAGGGCATCTGTGCCCTCTTCTGTCCTCCATGACATACAAGTGGTACACAGCTGTACATGTAGCCAAAACAATCATACACATAAAATCAACTGGAGAGGTGGCTCAGCAGTTAAAAATCATTTGAGAACTGTGGGTCTCAGCATGCTCATAAGCTGGGCATCTAGTTGGGTATGCATGCCTTTAACCCCGCTACAAGGGAGAGTGGAGACAGGAGGATCACTAGGACTTGCTGGCTTCCAGCCTAGCTAAGAAAAGTAAGCTCCAGGGTCATGTAGACCTTGCCTTGAATGAACAGTGTGGTGGAGGAGGACACCCAATACCCTCTCTGTCTTTAACGTGCATGTACTAGCATAGGGACCTGCACACGTGTGTATCCGCTCACATACACACATAGATAGAAATAGAGTTAGAAATTCTCCAGATACCCAGCCTAGTTAAATTGCCTAAGAGCCACTCTAAAAAATACAGCCTGGGGGAAAAGTGATTAAAGGCTAAAAAGGAGACAGACATTTCAGTAATAGATTCATCATGTGATGTTGCTTTTTTCTTTTTAATGTTGCTGAAATAGGTGGGCAGCCTCACAAAAGGAGGAAGACTTCTGATGCAAATGAAACTGAAGATCATTTGGAATCTTTAATATGCAAAGTCGGGGAAAAGGTATGTACCAAGCCCAGGTGCTGGAGTTGTGACCGACAGCTCTGGATAATTCTGAGGTTGTACTGGGCAATGTAGGTTTTAGACAAAGCTTGTATTATTACTGCACCTCTGTACCCTGAAGTGAAGTGTTTGGAACTCCTGGGGTTCGGATCATTAAGAATTTTCAGTAAGTAATTTTCATTAGCTAAGCCTCAAAACAGACCTGGGGAATAGTCCTCTTGGTATAGATGACCTGAAGCAGACTTGGATGCCTGAGACAGTGCTGGATAGCTGAGAGACAGAATCCAGCCCATGTGTCCTCCCACTTGGAGTGCACATTCTGCTTAGATGCTTTGAAGATTTCATTGACTCTTTTTATAGAACAGTAACTACTGGAATTGATTGATACTAAGGGAATTCTCCATGAAATTGTCATTAGTTCTTGTTTTCTTTCTCACAGAACTGTAGTGTCTTATAGAAAGCCTTCAGGTTTTTATGGTCATCTAGGAATTTTAACTTTAACTCACTGATTGCTTGAGTGTTAAGAGATGATTAATAATGATGTCCTCTGCAGAGTGCCTGCTCTTTGGAGAGCAATCTCGAAGGCTTGGCTGGTGTTTTGGAAGCTGACCTTCCTAACTACAAGAGCAAGATCTTAAGGCTTCTTTGTACAGTGTATGTATGTAAAAGATTTGTGGATCCAGGTGATAATGTATTATCTACTCTTCATGTGCTTTGGGGAATGTTCCGAGGACATGCTTATGTTAAATGTCACTGGTTGTCCTTCTGTCCTGAAACTTGTGCTCATGAAATGTTCATCTTTGCCCTTTGCTGATCTTACTTTTTAAGGGGATGAATGGGACAAAAATGAAGTGTTTTTTTATGTTTTATTTCTCAGAATTTTAAAATAATTTGAGTTAATTTTTTAACTCAGATGAGAAAGCACATGACTTCATTTAGAGATTCTTTTGCCCCACCAAGGAATGCACATTTATAAGTTTAAAGTAGAATTTAACTCTGTGTGTGTGTGTGTGTGTGTGTGTGTGTGTGTGTGTGTGTGTGTGTAGTAACAGTAGGACCATATATATTGGAAAAACTTGTAAATCAAATGAATGTCCTTCCTTGAGGACTGAAGATACTTTTGAAGCTTTTAATGGGCGTAATTGTCCCTAATGCTGTAGTTACCATCAGTAATTTAAAAATAATGGTTAAATGTTTACAGCTCGTGTTTAATTTAAAAAAAAAAAAATGTGTGCAAAGCAGATTCCTTGTTAACTTGTCAAGAGTTAAAAATCTTTTATAAAGATTCCTTTTTTGTATATGAGTGTTTTACACACATGTATGTCTGTCTGTGCCTGTGGAGGCCAGAAGGGGGCATTAGATGCCCTGTAACTGGAGTTACGGGCAGTTGCAAGCCACCATGTGGGTCCTGGGAATCCAACTAGTATTCTCTGCAAAAACAAGTGCTCTTAACTGCTGAGCTCTCCAGATCCATAGTTAAATTTTGTTTTCGAAGGAATTGAATCAATTCAGGAAAATGTATATCTAGACTAAGTAATTACGAAAACAATCTTTTGTCATAGTTATCCATATGATAACCTCTGTTTTGATAGTATGTATTTCAGAATTATGTTGGTGAAGGTGTTGGAAGCTCTGCTTGTTTGTGTAAGGCTGGGCTGGTATCGATTGGCAGTGTCCTTTTAAAATCTTTCACTTGGAGAAAGCTTTAGAGACCATGGTGCACTTTTAATACAAGTATCTTTTGAGCTCCTAAATCCTCCCTTGTACTCAGCGGGGTACCTTAGGAGGGCAATGTAAGCAAAGGCTCCATAGAATTACCACCTTCTGAGCTACATCTAAAAGCTTCTTTAATTTGGAAGTAGCATTGACTTCTTTTTAGGCCTGTCTTTATTGTCCCTTTTTATTTATTCTGTGTGTTTGTACATGCGTGCATGCACATGTGCTGTGGCGTGTGTGGAGGGCAGGAGCGACTGGAAGAATCACTTCTCTCTTTCTGCCGTTTGGGCCCTGGGATTAAGCTCAGGTTGACAGAGCCTTAACCCGCCAAGCCATCTAGCTGGCCTCAGCATTTTCTCAATTCTATTAGCATACTGTGTTTTAAGCATTTCTTATAGGAACTTGCTTAAAACTGATTTTAATTATCTTTATAAGCAATCCCAATCCAGTAATGTTTTTCCAAGTGGAATTCTGGTCCCATGACATTTGGCTAGCTAAGTTTAGAAACTCTGAATGCTCTGTTCCCCCTTAATGATTCTGCATTAATGAATCTTGTTTTATGGAACACTTCTGAGATTACCATGGAAACCATCTTCTGTGGAATTGTTATTCACTTCCACTTAACGTATTCAAAGAAAAACTGGTCTAACATTAGTTGCATTAATTTTGGTGTGATAACTTCACAAGTAACTGTTCCTTAAGTCTTGGATTAACTAAAGTAAAAAATATTGAGTCCATATCTGCATACTTTTCAGTGACACATATGCCTTTTCTGAAGTTATTTTCAAAACACAGTTAAAA
Source organism: Psammomys obesus (assembly GCF_907164565.1). Classification (NCBI taxonomy): domain Eukaryota; kingdom Metazoa; phylum Chordata; class Mammalia; order Rodentia; family Muridae; genus Psammomys; species Psammomys obesus. The sequence goes on from NW_026589732.1 coordinate 2,496,197, forward strand.
GTTAATTTTGTTTCAAAGTTATTTGATGTTAAGATTCATGTACAATTCAACAGCTTAATATAAAACCTTTGTTTTGGGGTTGTCTTGTACGGGTTCTCAAATCAGTGCACGTCTGTTACCTGAGAAGTTGACAATTTATACAACATTAGTTGGACTGCTGAATGCAAGAAATTACAACTTTGGAGGAGAATTTGTAGAAGCTATGATTCGTCAACTTAAAGAATCACTAAAAGCGAATAACTATAATGAAGCTGTATATTTGGTAAGTTTGATATATATGTCTTATATATATTTGCATATATTAAATAAATATGCATAATATATGTATAAATATATAAAATGTGGGTATATGCATTTATATGATTGTTTATTACATATATTTATATATTATACATAAGTGTATAATATATTTATATGAAACAATATATTGTATAGATTATAAATTATTGTTGAAATGGAGGAAAGAAGCTATAGCCAATTAATTACTATCTTATCCTTAATTCTGGTCCCTGCTCATCTGGTGGCCTTTCTGTGGGAATCCATTTTCACTTAGGACTCAGTATGGTGCTTGTGTTTACTTTGAGTCCTTTTCCTTATGCATATGATTCCTTACAAGATTTTCTTATTTCTTAGTTTCTACAGCACAGCTTTTTGAAGACCTATCAATAATATCAGTATTGCTCCTGTCTTTGATTCTTATCTCTTTTTCATTGGGTCATCATCTTTGTCCCTTAAATGTTTCTATTACAATGATTCTGTCCTCACTTTATATTTGAACTTCTTCTGAGTAATTCTCACTCACTCTCATAGCTGCATAAACCAAATTTATAACTATCTCCCACCTCAACCTTCCTCCTGAGTTTTAAACCTTAATCCAAGAAATACCGTCCCCGCAAGTCCTGAAAAATCATGTGTTATTTATACCTTTTTTTTTTTGCTCACCACCTCACTCATAGTGATCACTGTCTACTGGGCAAGCCACTGAGAAATCTGACATTATTTTTCAGCTTTTCTTTGCTTCCTTATATGTGTTCAACCTCTCAATACTATCTCCAAAATGCCCTTTGTTCCCATAGCCTCTAGCACAGTTTGTAACTTTTTTGTGTTCTTAGCTGCTTCCTTGACATTTTTCCACCAAAAGTCCCTGCCTTTCAGTCAGGAGAGTGGTCTTTGTGTAACCAGTCTCTGCTCATGCTGGTTGCTGGTTAAAAGCTTCCCTGACTTCCTCTTTTTTGTAGTGAGTGGTCTTAAATTCTCTTACACAAAGTGATTCATTGGGCTGCATGGAATAAATATTAGAACTTTTGTCTTTTTTTTTTTTTTTTTAACAGTTTCATGTATCTTTATAAGATATTCTGGTAACATCGGTTCCCCTCTACCTTGTGTTCCCCACCTCCTCTTGCCATACCCTTCTTTCTGCTTTGATGTCTTTTGGCATGTGTGACTCACAGAGTTTAATTACGGTTGCTTGTGTACAAGTGTGGGAGGTTACTTACTGGAGCACAGGCACCTTACTAGTGGTTACACAACTGAAGAAAATGCCTCCTTCCCAGAACCTGTTCACTGCCAGTAGCTCCTAAGAAGGGAGGGGGCCTCGTGATTCCCATCCCCACCCATTAAGGAATGTTGACCTGCCTGGTCCTGAGTAGGTTTTGTGTAGCTGCTATAATGTTGTGAGTGTTGTGCCCATGTCCTGTCCAGAAGACAGCATTTCACAGATTCCTTCCAACCTCTGGCTGTTGTTTAAAAAAAGGAAAATCCCAGCTGCTCTATTTTACCAATAAAGACTCAGGAGCCAGATGCTGGGATGAAAACCTGCTAACTCAGAGAGGCAGAGAAAGCACCCAGCTGACCTTCCTTCACAGTGCAGGTCTTGATGGAAAAAACCCAAAGGCTCACTAGCTCAACTGACAGCCCCGGAGCAAAAGGCCAAAAAAACCCAAGGCCAAAGGCTTGCTAGCTCAAAGCCCAAAAAAGCCAGGGAGCTAAGGGGCTGAAGCGAAAGCCAGAGCTTGAGCTAAAAGTTCTTTCTTCTTCACCACACTGTCTTAAATACTCTCAACTCAGAGTCCCTCCTACTCTTCCATCCCTGTCAGTTGGTTTCATGCTCCACCTCTTGACCTAGGGTTAACATTATTAAATCCTGTGTACAGAAAGCTCTAGGATTAAAGGTGTATGCAGGGGCTAGGTGAACCACACCATAATCACCTGTTTGCAATACATGGAAAGTTCTTGAATTAAAGGTGTGTGATAGGGCTCAACTACTACAAAGAAACAGGATTTTATAGTTCACAATTTTTGGGTTCACAATGGGATCAAATGTCCTGAAACATCTGCAGATTCTTTCTGCAGTTTAGAACCTTTATGTCTTGAATGGAAGGAAATAGAATTAAGTCTTACTAATACCTAATGCATAGATTGGTACTAATGCAGTGTTTACCGTAAGTAAATTCATACATGCTGGAGATCATGTGATCAAGTTCTTTTTTACTGAAGACAAGTTTGAGAAACTGGACACTTGTTAGGATGTAGGATTAAAGTCTTGGTCTTTCATGATTGCCCCCAGTAGAATTGATTTCTCTTGTCCCCTATATGCCCTGGGCAGCTCTACAAAATTACTTGTATGACACTCTGCCGAGAATGCCTTCCCCACTCCCCACTGAGGGCTTTACTTGCCCTTTATAACCTTAACCATTTGGTCTCTCCTTGTTGCTCCTTTTCCCTGTTCCTGGTGTCCTTGGTCCCAGAGCACATTTTAATTTACCTTTTAGTACAGCAGTCATCCCTTTTTGTTGAGGTTGTGATTGTCCCAAATAGGCTGTGAGTTCCCAAAAACAATACCCTGAACACTGTTTACTTAGCCCTGGCACACACAGCACACTCAGTAAATCTCTGTTTTACTTCAAATTTCCATTTCTATATTTCAGTGAAAAGTATTCCTAGCTAAACAGAAAGAACAACCTACTTCATGGAGTAACTAGAATATTTGAATGTCTGGGTGCTTAATGTAGCATAGCATGGAAACCCACAAAGTCACAGATTCCTATCCAATGTAAGATCTTTATCACAACATCTTAACCCTGACATTGTAACACAAAAGCAACTGTGGTCAATAAGTAACTGAATGGGCATGAACTGTCTTCCACTGCAAGTGTGCTTATAGACAGGAAAATTGGAATTTGTGTGAGTATTATTTTGTGTTAAATTTAAAGACTTCTTGGCTCATAGATTGCACAAACAAAAAGATAATAAGCTAAATATAGACCATGGGCTTTAGTCTTGTAGAACTGTTACAAGGTTGTTTATTTTGTCCCTATTATGAAGACTGTTAATGCAGTTAATCTGTACAGTCTGTTTAATGCAGATGCTGTTTGCCCTCACAGGTCCGCTTTCTGTCTGATCTGGTGAACTGTCATGTGATTGCTGCCCCATCTATGGTTGCTATGTTTGAGAATTTCGTAGGTGTAACTCAGGAAGAAGATGTGCCTCAAGTAAGACACCCTTTATGCTGAGTCTTTTCAGTGAAGCACTGTACTGGAGTTTTATTTCCCACTGATAATGCTTTAGCAGCAATAAACAAAGTACAGTAACAGATTATCATACTGTGATGCTTAACATCTGAAGGGCAAGTCAGCTGGCTTCCTGGTGGGTTCTCTTGACATCTTTGTATTCATTCAAACGATTTTAATAAGATTAGAAATATATATATCTAGAAATTCTCTGAATGAGCCAGATAATTTACTTAAGCCCTGTTGAAAAGCCTTCTCAGTATTGCATCTATGAGTAAAAACAAGATGGGGCAGGGATCTATAGAGCTGAGTTACAGAATGCTTGCCTAGCATCTGTAAGTCCTTGAATTCGATCCCTAACACTGGAAAGAAAGAAAAATTAATTAACTAGCATATATCTTCTTTTTTTTTTTTTCTTTTTCTTTTTTAGCATATATTTTCTTAACTTACCTTTTTAAACCTTCTTCAGGTACGACGGGACTGGTATGTGTATGCATTTCTGTCATCTTTGCCCTGGGTTGGAAAGGAGTTATATGAAAAGAAAGATGCAGAAATGGACCGCATCTTCTCCAGTACTGAAAGCTATCTTAAGTAAGGGCACAGCTCACGTGTTCTTTGTTGTTTGCATAAAGATATCCTGCTGATACAACAAATGTCTTAAGTTCTCTGTTAGCAATGACAAACACCCTTTCAGTTCCATTTTTAAAAAACAAAACCATAGAGTTACTGAAAATGTTCTCTATTAAGTTTCACCCTGCTGCTGCTGTAACTCACCAAGACTTCAGTATTTTGCTACTGCAACAAGTTGGTAATGCATCCTTTTAAGCTATTTTCTTTCATAGATGGTTGTGAAAGCCATAGAACACCATGGTTTAGCAGCTCCTCTGCTATTCTAGTATTTGTACACTAAGAGTCAGTTGTAGCTTAAAATTACCCCTCTGCTCAGATCACTGAGCTGACTGGAAGAAGTTCAGACATGCAGTTACTAATGTGTTCCGAATAGGAGCACTGTCCTGGCACACAGGATTATTTCATACATGTTAATTCTAGGCCAAGCCCTTCTCCCATGCCAGGATAAAAAACTTGCTTTATCTTATTGGATATAATCAAATAATGGGCCTTCTTTGTAAACATGCCTGTTACCTTACAACATAATGATGATAATGGTTCTGTGTTCCTTCAGCTTTCACAAATTAATTTTTGTCATACTTCTTTGGATACCATTGATAATTGCTTTGTTGGGTACAAATGAACATGACATCTAAAGACTTTTACATGTCTGTGTATGTGTATATGTGTGTGGATGAATAGATGCTTGCTTTTATACAAATGATAATCCAGCATATATACTTATTTAAATGCTTTTTTTTTTCTTACCTTAACTTGAAATTACTACATAAAAGTATGTGGTTCCACCTGATTGGTTTTATTAACAGTATCACGCTATTCTGTTCTTTTTTTTCTTTTTTCTTTTTAATGTGTCATAATTTCTCTTTATTAATTCTCTCTGAATATGTAGCTTGTGCAGGCTTGTTTCACTATAAACAAATATCAGAACATCCTTGTGTGTGTGTCTGCATCTATATGTACAGGTGCATTTATGGGGATATGAATTCATAGAAATGGCATTGCTGGGTGAGGATTCAGAACAGTTGATTTTAACAGATGTAGTCAGATTATCTCCCAGAGATGTATTCTCCCAGAATCAGGGCTATCTCAGTTAGCCCCAGCTTGGTGGAGATGCAGATATGCCTGTGTCTTGATGAATGCTGCTATCTGCTGATCTGATGGATAAATATGTTTTTCATTGCTTTTAATTAATCATGAAAACCACTGGGTGTTCTTCATGTTCTTAAAACCTAAGTGTACATTTTCATTTTTATCTTTAGAAGACGCCAGAAGACTCATGTGCCCATGTTACAAGTATGGACTGCCGATAAACCACATCCACAAGAAGAGGTGAATTGATTTCCACCTTGTGATATAAGCACAGAGTGGATTCTTATCTCTATAACATGCTCAGATGAGTCAGTGAGATGGCTCAGTGGGTAAAGGCGCCACCACCAGCCCTGACAACCAGAATTCAATTCCCAGGAGCCACGTGGTGGAAGGAGGAAACTGATTCCAACAAGTTGTCCTCTGACCTCTCTGCAGGTGCACTGTGGCCCGTGTACCACACAAGTAAAACTTCAATTTAAAAAACGTTCAGATTGTTGCATTTGTACATCTTAGCTAGGTTTCTAAATACTTCCAGTGAGGAATTCATTTCTTCAGAGTCTTAAGCACAGAGGGAGTATTTACTATCTTAGAATGTAATTGAGAATTGCATTCCTTTTAGAATACAAATTTTCATAGACTTGACGAGTTTTATATCTAAATACCCAATTTTAAAAATAGCAAAAGTAACAACTCCAAATGTGCTCCCAAAAACAAGCTGCTAAAGTAAAAATGAAGAGTGAGTATTGAATAGGTACGGTTCCTGAGTTAGAGCCCAGGACTACAGAGCGGAAAGAGAGCAGCACCTTTCAAAAGTTGTCCTCTGACTTCCATGGGACACTGTGGCAAGTCTGTGCACATTAATGTAATTTTAAAATTTTAAGTGAAAACAAAAACTTAATACCACTCTACTATATGAAATGACAAATTGGTTTACTTTGTCCTGTATTTTAGGGGGTAGACATTTTCTGTACTATCTAGCCAACATGTATATATTAAATATTAAAATCTCTTTTTAGTATTTAGATTGCCTGTGGGCCCAGATTCAGAAACTGAAGAAAGACCGGTGGCAGGAAAGGCACATCCTGAGACCCTACCTTGCCTTTGACAGCATCCTCTGTGAGGCTCTGCAGCACAATCTGCCTCCCTTCACACCACCGCCTCACACCGAGGACTCTGTGTACCCGATGCCCAGGGTCATCTTCAGGATGTTTGACTACACAGATGACCCAGAGGTATGGGAGTGGCTAAGAGCTCCAGGGAGGGCCTGGCTTACAGTTGTACTTGTGACTTAGTTTCCTTTGACTTAATGTCTTAGTTTTTTTTTTTTTTTTTTTTTTTCAGGGTTCTTTTGAGATAGGGTCAGTTCTCTCTCTCTTTTTCCCCCTCCCTCTCTCCCCTTCTCTTCCTCCCTCCTTCTTTCTTTCTCTCTTCCTCTTCCTCTTTCTCCCTCTCTCCCTCCTAGATGGCCTTTGAGTTCACAAATTCCAAGGGCTGGGATTATAGGCTTGTACCACCTTGCCCAGCTCTGAAATAACCTTTCAATTTTTAGGGTTTTTTTTTTTTTTCTTTTTACCATAAGATTGATGAAAATCAATTTAATGTTTTAATTCAGCAAACTATATCACCTTGTTATGCAACAAATTTTGTTTTACTCATGAATAAAAGAGACAGCATAATTTACCAGTCAAGAGGGTAAGCTGAGAGCCAAATTGGTTAACATTTTAATGCAAATACTACCTAGGAGCATGAGTCAGTTATTTACTTCCTGTGCCTCAGTTCCCAAAAAAATAATACTAAAATGTCTCTGTAGGAAGATTAAATTATTCTCACATGGAAAATACATGGAACAATGTTTCATATGGTGAATGCTCAACTTTAGCTGTTAGGGTAGGCTTGTGTTGTATGTGTGTTGGGGGGGATGGCCAGAGGTTGACTTCAAATGTCTTTCGTTGACCTTACCTTTGCCTGCCTGCATGCTGGAGCTCACCTTTAGCTCACCTTTAGCTATATTGCTGACCAGTAGGCCTCATAGAATCCACCTGTCTTGTGCTTGCCCACTCACAACACTGGGGATAGAGGCACATGCCACCTACTCTAGCTTGTAATGTGGATTCTGGGGGTTCTTAACTCAGTTCCTTATGCTTGTATCCTCAGCACTTTATCCGCTGGGCCATCTCCCAGGCACCATGTTTAGCTAATTTTTATTGTTTGCTTAGTGTCGGTCTGTATGTAGCCCAATCTGTCCTCATTGTGACAGTTCTCCTGCCATGGCCTCTTGGGTTCTGAGATAGTATTTCTGAACCACCATGTTGAACATGTTAGAGTATTTTATTTTCTGAGAACGGGTCCCATGTAACCCAGGCCGGCCTGATATTTGCTGTGTAGTTGTGATCGGCCTGCCTCTGCATCAGCTATTACAAACATTCACCACCATGCCCAGGTTTCTGTGTTGCTAAGATTTGAACCCAGGCCTTCATGCTTGCTAAGCAAGTACTCTGCTGACCAAGCTGCACTCCCAATCCTAGTTAACTATTGTTAATAGTAAAAAAAAAAAAAAAAAAATACTCTCTTCTAAATTGTCCATATTTTTAGACAATTCAGTTTTAAGTTATTCATATTATATAATTAATAACGTGTTTTTGTCAACCTCCCATTCTATTTTTCAAAATACTTTTTATATTGTTTTTGACTGTGAAGTGAAATTGTTGGCAACTGTTTAACACGAGAATGTGATTTGTTGTGAATATTGGACATAAAAATTAACATTTTAATCACATACCAATTATTTTATATCTCAGTATATATATATGTCTGTGTTGGAATCAAGCATATTTGTTTCTGGAGAGTTTAGCTAGCTAAAGTACCAAAACTGTTGCTTGCTCTGTCCTGGTTGCATGTAGCAATTCAACCTCACACCCAACACAGTGGGCTTTTCAGGGTATGTATTTGTGAATGAGCAACATCCTGTGTGTTATAAGGTGCTTGGGCTGACTCTATTCTTCCGGTTGCCTGTGTCAGATGAGTGAGGCATGCCAGTTTACTTAGAAAAAAATCATTCCAAGAGAGGAACTTTACATTCTGTGCATTTAGCACAAGTGAAATACAAAGTATGTATAATCAAAAACATCTTTGTCTTTGAATGAGATGCTACTGCACAGGACTTTGGTTTGGTTTTGACTTTGTTGTTTAATTTTCTTTTAAAGAATACAAGCAGAAATAAAGCAGAGATTCCAAATGTCCCCTTTCCAGGCAGCACTACGGCTGGAACTCAGCACTTCAGTCTGAGTTTTTAACCTCTTCTCCCTGGATCAGCTTGGAAACTGAACACAGCTAGTGCAATAGTGGGAAAGGCTTGGTCGGGATCAGTTTAACGTGACACAGATCAGTGGAATGCCTGGCCTTGGTTCCCACGCAATAGCCCAGTCTTTTCTGAGTGGTGGGAGGACTTGATTGTTGACTTTGCTATATCAAATAATAAGAAAGCACCTTTATTCATAATTACATGATGACCTAATCAGGTTTATCAACTGAAAATCTAGCTTATGTTTATGACATTTAGTCATAATCACATTAGTCTTTGTGATTAGTCATTATTAGTTATAGCAAAGGAACCTCAGAATATATTTCTCCCGTGTTAATTATATTTCCTTGCTGTTGCTGCATACTTCCTCTGTCAGAGAGTATGAATACTCCAAAATAGTTATCTCAAAGCGGATTCCTTTGTTATTTTGATAGTCTTTTAAAAGTGTTGATTAAATTTAGAAATTGGGTGATGGTTCAGTTAGAAAAAGCATGGCCCATAAAACTGACACCAGAGTTCTACCATAATTGCCTGACTTGACTGATAAAAAGACAGAGCCCATTCCCCATACATTGTTCTCTTATCTCTACAAATGCACCATGGCACACAAAAAATGGATAGATGGATGGATAAATAAGTTTTTAAAATAAAAGATTTGTAAAATGGGTCTGGTGGCATTACTGGATATCTTAGGAGCATTATATCCTCTTAATTCTGTGGTAGGTCTTTAACACAATAGTTCAGTCTTATACTCAAGTATTTATAAATGAAAGAAATCTGTTCTGTGGTTCTGTGTGAGTGTGTTGGTCTTTTTTCCAGGGTCCTGTCATGCCAGGCAGTCATTCAGTAGAGAGGTTTGTCATAGAAGAGAATCTTCATTGCATCATAAAATCCTACTGGAAGGAGAGGAAAACTTGGTAAGATTCCCTCCATGGTACTTTAAAAAGGGATAGGAATACATTTTGATGATTTTATAAGAACAAAATATATGTTTAGAGGTGTTAGGCTGTAGAAATAGCCCAGCAAGCATGAGGACCAGTGTTCAGGTGCCCAGCACCCATGTTAAAAGCCAAGTGTTAGAACTCACCCATAGCTCAGTTCTGGAGACTCTGAAACAGGAGTATCCCCAGGGATTGCTGTCCTGCCAGTCAAGCCAATCTGTGAACCCCCGGTGGTTGGTTGGTTCGTTGGTTGGTTGGTTTGTAATATTTTTTATGTGTATGGGTATTTTTCCTGCATGTACGTCTATGCATCAAATGTGTGTCTGGTGTCCTTAAAGGCCAGAAGAGGGTTTTGAGTCACAACAGGTAGTTGTGAGCTGCCGTATGGGTGCTGAGAATTGAGCCTGGGTCCTCTGGAAGAGCATCTCTGCAGTTTCTGAACCCCAGGTTTAGTGAGAGGGCTTATATTAGAAGTTGAACAAGCAATTGAAGAAGACACTCAACTCTGACCTCTGACATGGCATGACACACATGTTCACACACACATATCAAATATGCTAAAATTCATTTCAGTTTGGTTGTATGGAAATTAAAGTATACTACTGTTTTTTTGTTTTTTTATTTTTCTGTTTTCTAACCTGTTTTAAAAACCTAAGTGTTAATAATTTTTCATAGAACTGGGAAGTTTTATCTTAGATTTTGAGGAGAAATGTTGTATTTAGGAGTGGACCACCTACTGTTAGTAACCTGGTATTAGTAGATCTGAAGGGGATGATAGCACATTTTTCCCTTTTTGTGTGTAAGACACTTTATGCCTTCTTAATAAGTACCTGAACACCAGAACATTCAGCGGAGATTTTTTTCAGCTAAGCTCACTGCATATGAAGCTGTTGGGCTTTGTGTGTATCTTCGCTAACTTGAATCACATTCTTTTCAGTGCTGCACAGCTGGTGAGCTATCCAGGGAAGAACAAGATCCCCTTGAACTACCACATAGTTGAGGTATGCATTCCATGTGGTGCTAATTCTGGCTTTCCCAGGGTCTGAGCCCTGCAAGATACCTGCTGGCTACTGACGAGGCTCTGAAAGTGAAAAGAGGAGCAAGGACATAGACAGCAGTTTTGGTTCTCAGCCTTGCTAGTAAAGGAAGGAAGGAAGGAAGGAAGGAAGGAAGGAAGGAAGGAAGGAAGGAAGGAAGGAAGGAAGGAAGGAAGGAAGGAAGGAAGGAAGGAAGGAAGGAAGGTGAGACTCAGAGCCTTTATCTGATGGGTCATTTTGCTGGCCTCAGCTGCCTTCTCACCTTCTCTCTATCTCTTTTTAAGTGGCACATGCCTTTAATCCCAGCACTGTGGAGGCAGAGGAAAGTGGATCTCTGAGTTGGGGGCCAGCCTGGTCTACTGAGTGAGTGCCAGTATAGCCAAGGATACACAGAAAAACCCGGTCTTAAAAACAAAAGATTGGATATCTTCATATCACCCAGCCTGGCCTGGGACTCATGACCCTCCTGCCTTACACTCCTGAGCTGCTGGAACTCTAGGCATGTGCTACAACATGTGGCCCTAAGTCAGATTTTTGAATCTGAGAATGTGTAGACTTCATGCATTAAGAGGAAAGATTAGATTTTTCGGAAGGGGTAGAAAATAGCCTGCCAAAAAGATCTGTGTTCTGGTCTGAGTAGCAGTGTAGAACACTCAGCTGTCTCTGTCTCTGGTCTACTACAAGTTCTTATTACCCAAGTAGTGAAGCGCCATTGGCTGAGCCCCTGGATGTCGTGCCTCCTCAGGCAACTCTGAGACGTCAGAGGATGGACTGCCGTACATTTGTCTCAGCAGTATGGGTCATAGTAGCCTTATATGCTGGGCTCTCGATGTAGGAAAAGGGGGTGTTCAGTATGTTGTTCAGTTGTAGATCTCAGAAAACATAATTTTTAAGAATAAAAGGTAGCCAGGTGGTGGCACGTGCCTTTAATCCCAGCACTAAGGAGGCAAAGGCAGGTGGATCTCTGAGCTCAAAACCAGACTGGTCTACCAAGCAAGTCCAGGACAGCCAAGGCTACACAGAGAAACTCTTGTCTAGGTAATTCTTTTTCCACTGTAGGTGCCATGGAGTATATGATTAGGTTGTAATGTGTAGGCCTTTCTAATGTAGAAATGCAAATACAACTGAACTGCATGTGTCTGACTGTGTGTTTTCCAGGTGATCTTTGCAGAGCTGTTTCAGCTTCCAGCACCTCCTCACATCGATGTGATGTACACTACGCTACTAATCGAACTGTGCAAACTTCAGCCTGGCTCTCTGCCCCAAGTTGTATCCTTTCACCACTTTAAATGTCTTTATGGAGCTATGCTTTCTCAAGTTCACCATTAGGTTCCTATGCTTTGGGTTTTAGGAATAATGGTTTCATTTGCTGTTTTTAAGTGAATAAGACTTTGGACAAAATACATGTTTGTGAAGTTAACATCTCCCCCTGCTTAAAATAGAGTGTGGTGCTGTGGCTTACAACTCCTTTGTTCTCCCCAGGAGGAGCCCACTACTTTCATTAATAATGCTGTTTTTGCCTTTTGTTTTGTTTTGCTTTGTGTTTTTCTGAGACAGGGTCAGTATGATCCCCATGCCTCAGCCTCCAAAGTGCTCAGATTACAGGTTTGAGACCATGTCTAGCTAGACCTTTGCCTTTTAAAATAATAGTTTTATGAAGAGAATGTATATTCTGCCTTTTCAGGACCTCAGGTCTTTGATAAGCCCATTAGATAATTGTGCTATTTTAATAAATAGTTCCATATCTGTAGCTTACTCCCCCCCCCCCCCCCCCCCCCCCCCCCCCCCCCCCCCCCCGTATCACACTGCTTCTGTGAGTTACTAGGAGTGGTACTAGTCTCCCATTATACCTGTAGGTTTGCTCATTTATCTAGTCCTGTAACTTTTGCTTTATCACTGTTTGGTCCAAGTATGCTCATATTTGTTACGCCCTTAGTGAGTGAGCTTTTTACCATTTAACCTAATGTCTTTCTCAAAACACAAACAAATAAACAAAAAAAGTTCAAATAAACATTTCGGTTGCAGGCAGGGAGGAGAAAATATATCAAAACAAAAAGCTCAGACAAAAACCCGGAGTTTGTTTGCTGTTAGCCAGCTGCTCCTGCACATGGGGCCTACCTACCCTGGCTTGTGGTCGGTATACCCAGTAACACTGGACTGGAGAAAAGTGCTTTCCCTTTCCTAATTTCAAATAGTTTCTTGTTTAGGGGTCAACTTTGTGTCTACTTCCCCTTCTCAGTGCTGGAATTTTCTCTGCTTTGAACCTGTGTGCTGTCTCATTCACTGTGAGTTTGTGTGTATCAGTCCTGTTGTGTCTGGAAGATGCTGTTTCCTTGGAGTCATCTATCATTTCTGTCTCTTACAGTCTTCTCTTCCACATAGATCCATGTTGCTTTTTGATTTTTCATTTTTCTTGGTTTTTAGAAACAGGATTTCTCTGTGTAGCTCTGGCTGTCCTGGAACTCGCTTTGTAAACTAGGCTGGTTTCGAACTTACAGAGATCTGCCTGCCTCTGTCTCCCAAGTGCTGGGATTGAGGATGTACACCACTACTACCTGGCTGCTTTTTGATTTTTAATGATAAGCATTAACGTCTATCTTTTAACTAGGATAGTTTTCCTTACGGCCTCCTGTGTCGTCACATTCCGGGTGTCATAAACTACTGCACTCCTCCAGTCTTGCAGGCGCTTGACTGCACCCTGTTTGTCACGCCCATTGTATTTTTCCTTACTGCATGTCTCTTAGTTTATGAAAAGGGCAAGTTTTTACTACATTTTTTCCTCTTGCTGTTTTACAGTCCTTCCCGGTGGGTGTGTGTTTACCTATATACGTAACAGACATCTCTTTATCCTCCTACACGCTCCTCAGTCTTAATCTCTGACCTTCCTTTCCAATAACAAAAAGATGAGAAAATACTCCAATTTTAAGTACATTTGTTTTATCTTTTTGACATTTGAAAGAAAAAAATATTCTATACATGATATTCATTTAGATATATCTGTACCAGTCATTCTCTGGTGTCCATTTCTTTTTGTACATCCTGAACTTCCATCTCCAGTTATTTCCTTAAAGATGGTTTGCTGCTGGTGGTCACTACAGTTTTTAGAAAAAGTTTTGTTTGGGGTTTTTCTGTTAATGAGAACTGGACATGATACTTACAGAAATTGTATTTCTGATATTTCCCAATCAGAAACATGTAAAATACAAAGTTTTTTCTGTGCCTGCCCTTGCTCTGAATGATGACACAGAGACCTTTATGTTTATTAAAAGCATCAGGCACTATAGCTGGGCAGATAGATACTGCTGTTCTCACACTGGCCTGGCCTACTTCCCAGCCACGTGGCCCATTACCTGCCATCTTAGTCTTGCTTCTACATCTGTGCTCTGATGGTGACTCTCTGGTCACCACCTCAATCCTCTCCCTTGCTCGGAACTGCTGCCTTCTCATCCTGCCTGAGCTTATTGACCCACATTGGGCACCATATTATCAGGACTTTCTATGACCTCTCCAGCTCCCGAATAACGACACAGATTTATTATATTATTATTTTTTTTTATTTTTTATTAGCTTATAGCACTAAGCTGGACAGATTGTGAGCAGTAATAGTCTGGCTAGTGTCCCGTTACCTATCCTTCCTAGTCCCGGCACCTGCTTCTTCATCCTTATCCAACTGGTGGCCTTTCCTCATTCCTCTGTGTCTCAGAGGTGAATCTTCCCACTCCTGATTCTTTCCCAGAGTTCCTGTATGTGCTAGAAGTCCTGCCTTCCTCTCTTGCCTTTGCTATAGGGCCTACAGCTTTTATTCAACCAGAAGGTGATGGAGAACAGTGTTTACCAAGTATTGAGGCAAGTGATGCTTAACAGTACCAAAGTCCAGCCTTTACTCAGCTCTGTGGAGACAGAAATCAGCATTTGAATAGTACAAGCATAGTCTTTACACAGTGTATAAACATCACCCCAACATCGAAACAACCTGAATGTCCAACAGTACACGAACGGATAAAGTATTGTTTTCTTGCAATGGTAATACTTAATTCAGCAACAAAAGGATTTGTTTTTAAAGCAGTGAACAGCGTAAGTTGAAACATGCTGAAGGAAAAATAACAGATTCACAAAACATGATAGGATTTTGTAAAATTCTAGAAAAATGTAAAGATCCTAATGATAAAAGACCAGTGTATGCTTGGGAAGAGGTCTCAAATGCCTGAGAAAGGAGTTGGGGGAATTATAGAGGGTATGGAAACATCATGATTTCACAAATGTGGATGCAGTCAGGTTTATTGTACATCACTGACAGTTTAAACTTGAAAAACAAGACCAGTTATGTCAAAGGTTGAAAGACAACGTTCTTAGTCATAAAGTCTAAAACATAAATGTCTTGTGCATTTCTCCTGTCGCGCTTATTTTAAAGGAGAGTGGGAGGCAGTTTTCCTTATCTTGTGACTCACAGCTTGCACAGGCCACTGAGATGCTGTACATGCGTCTGGACACGATGAGCACCACATGTGTGGACAGGTGCACACTGCTCTCTTCTGACTAAGGGCCATATTAGCACCTGCAAGGGTTTTCAGAAGGCTGTCGTGAGGGTTCCCAAATTGTTCCCTGTTTTCTAAACCTTTTACATAATAGCAGCTCACTTGTTAGAACACCATGGCTTCTAGTCTGTTTAATTTTCTAGTGGTGCCAATGCTTGCTTCTCTTTGATTTCATACATATCTGTTTTGAAAGTATAGAGAAATACCTTTAAACCTGCAGCTGGAAGACTCCATTTGTTTTAAATCAAGAAATAAAACCTGTCTTGGATTGTTAGAGCGTGGTCTTTCCATGCTCACTGATTTCTTTTGGAGAAAGTCTATGTGACTGCCTTTACCAACCAGTTTTTTTCTTCTGTCCATTTCCCAAATTAGATCAGGGGAAGAATCGAACAGTTGCCTAATTTCCATATCTCTTACTCAAATTCTGTATCTAAAAAATGTCAGTGATGGCTAGCTCTGTTGGTGACCTTTTTTAATTTTTAAATTTTTTTAATTATTTTTTTTTAATTTTTAAATAATTTTTTAAATGATTGAAATCAGATTTTTGAGGGAAAGACTTTAAGAAAGTATCTTCCAGTGTCTCTGTTTTAATTGAAGACCAGTAAGCATTTTGAATATTTACAGCTTCACAATACTATTTGAAAGCCAAGTCTGTTTTTGAGGAGGGGAACTTCATGCATATAGGCTGTCTTTAAAGGCTGTAGTGGCCTTGGAGAGGTGGCTCAGCAATTAAGGTGCTTGCTGCTCTTCCAGAGGCCATGACGCCTGGCTCTCAGCACTGTCATCTGGTGGCTCTACAACCGCATGTAGCTCCAGCTTAAGAGGCGCGGAGATGTGTGTGGCGTCTGGCACTGCACACACATACACACAATATAAACACATGAATGAGCACATAAAGTTCAGTTTTTAAAAGATCTGTGTATGAGACTAAGCTGGAGAAAAGGCTCAGTGGCTGAGAGCCCCAGCAGCCCTCCCAGGAACCCACGCTCAGTTCCCAGCAAAACAAGAGAGGCCTACTTTGGTTCTGCCATTTGTAAATTATTTGTCAACATTTAACTACAATTTACTTTTTAACTGATTCAATTTTATCAAGTTACATGAGAAAAAATAGTATGCTCCTTCATAGCTGTGAGAATTATATAAATACTTGCACAAAATACAAGCCTACATCATGTCAGTTATCTAACAAGGATAAAAGGAAGCACCTTGATGAGAACTGAGACAGCTAAGGACTGTAAGACCGTGAGTTAGAGGCTTTACTGAGAGAACAGCTAAAGAAGCTACAGGTAGCGGGGTGTGCATGTAAGACAGGTTAGCTGGATAAAGGATTATAAACTACTGGTCTAAACTGCACTCTTCCTTTTCTCCTCTTCCCTGCCCCACTCCCCAATATAGGTTTATTAATTGGTTTTCTCATCATCTAAGTAATTTTCAATTCCGTTGGAGCTGGGAAGATTGGTAAGTGCAATGTTTTCTCCATCCTCTCAAACAATTAATACAATACTGGAGATTGCTCAGGCTGTAAATTGATTGCTTCTCAAACATAAAGACCCAAGGTTAATCTCCAGGGCCCATGTTTAAGAGTCCACATTGAGCCCTGTGTGGTAGTACACACCTTTAACCCCAGCATTCAGGAGGCAGAGGCAGAACAATCTCTGTGAGTTGGAGGCTAGCCTGGTCTATATAATCCATTCCAGACCAGCTAGCACTACGTACTGAGACCCTGTTTGTTTAAAAAAAGAAAAAAAGAAAAAAAAAAAAAGCCAGATATCATGGAGGCATGGGCTTCTAATCCCAGCTCTGGGGACATGGAGATTAACAGATCTGTGATGCTCACTGGCCGGCCAGCCCCAGCCTAAGTATTAAGTTATAGGCCTAATAAGAAACCCTAGTGGGTGCATCAGGGGCACAGCACCCAAGGTTATCCTCTGGCCTCCATGCATGGGCACAGCACATGATATATCCACAGAGCCTTAATGTGTAAAACTATACACTTTTAACTGTATGAGTGTTCTGTCTGCATGTACACCTGCATGCCAGAAGAAGGTACAATTGTGGGTGCTGGGAATTGAATCAGGGCCTCTGGAAGAGCAGCTAGTACTCTTACCTGCTGAGCCATCTCTCTGACCCCTAAAACTCACTTTAAAATAGTCTGTTGTCTCAAGTATTTGTTTCATTGATATTTATTTGCTGTATATGGGTGAGATGATAGGTAGAAAGACCCTAATATAAATCAGGAAATGAAGTTTATATGTACAAAAAGATTATGTATATGACCTTAATAAAACCACATTTCCTCCTTAGGTCAGATTGTCTTACTCAGGATCTTGAAAGTCCCAAACCAAAGTTTGTAAGAGAAGTTCTAGAGAAATGTATGAGGTAAGCTCTGCATTTTCTTCTTGATTTAGGTCTCTTAGTTTCTCATGAAGGAGACTGCTTGAATTGGTTGTTATCTGACAGGATTTCTCCTTTGCATTTATGGTAAATGTCCACTGTATTCTTTCCTAATCACAGTGTTTGTCCATCTTCTACCTCACTTTTGAATCAGGATTTGGGCTACAATAAGTCAGCTGTACCATTTGGGTTTTATGTGAATTAAGCAATTAAGTTTGTTTGTTTTTTTTTTTTTTTAATGTCTCCCAACATTGGTGAGCATTTTCTCATTTTCTAAGCTTGTGTTGTGTTTTGCTTTGTTTTGTTTTCTTAATTTCTGTTTTCTTAGCCCTCTTCCCCTTATTTCCTCTATTTAAAAGTCTTTGTTTCTAATAATAGAATATATTTTGGGGAACTGTATTCTAAGCTCTTAATGTGTATTTTTTAGGGATAGTTTAGTCTAAGCCTTTCGGAAGACACTGTGTGTCTGTGTGTTTGTGTGTATCTGTGTGTCTCTTCATCTCTCTGTGTGTGTGTGTGTGTGTGCGTGTGTGTGCACACATGGTATATCCCTCTCTTTATATCCAACCCAACATTGTTTCTTTCCATCCTCTCTACCATGGCATGTAAACACTTTGTCAGGCAATAAGGAACTTGGCTCTTATTATCTTCCATTTATTTCTTTGGTGTATCACATCCAACCTCCCAGCCATGCCAGCTTACCTCCTCCCCGCAACCCACTGTCACTTCACATCTTTCACCACCAGACTGTGGGTCTTCTAGCCACACCTCAGAGCAAAGTCAGTGTGTTTGAGGCAGGCCTGAGTTTACCTGTGTTAGCTTATTCAGCAGCCCGACGGACTTTGTCCTGACTACTTTCTTGGTTGTCCGCTGAGTTTGGGATGTTGGATCTGGCTTTCTGGGCAAGCTGAGTGTTACCAAGGACTAAAGCGTGAGACTTGCTCTTATTTGTGTTGTAGGTTGTCTTACCATCAACATATACTGGACATTGTTCCTCCCACCTTCTCAGCTCTGTGTCCTGCAAACCCAACCTGCATTTACAAGTACGGAGATGAAAGTAGCAGTAAGTAATGAAATAACCGATCCCTTCTTAAAAGTGCTGATCCACACGTGCATTGAAGCCAGTTATTTATAGGAGGAGAGAGTGACTCTCCTAGAATTGTATTTCTCTATTTGGAAGGTGGCCCATCAGCCCTTAGATTAAGGGTTTTCTTGTTATATAATTAGTTATTATTAGTTCATACCTTTTTTCTACTTTATATTGTTTACAGTGTTTTTACATGACTTCTTTGGTTTTTTTTGAGACAGAATTTCTTTGTGCAGCCCTGGCTGTCCTGGACTCACTTTGTAGACCAGGCTGACCTCAAACTCATAGAGATCCGCCTGCCTCTGCCCCCCACCTCCCCATCTCCTGAGTTCCCAATGGGTTGGGCTCTCCCACACAAGTAGTTAAGAAAATGTTGGATCTTATGGAAGCGTTTGAGGTTTCCTCCTTTCCGAGCACACGGCTCATGCTGGGAATACTGAAGCACATGGCAGTCTGCTTCTAGAAGTAAATTTGTTAGCACGACTTTCACCTTTCAGTCCCATGGGTTCTGGAATTACAGCACGAAAGGTGTAATTACACCATGAACGGTGCTAGAATTGCTGTGGTCTTTCTGCATTATATTCTCCGAAGTCAGTGTGTGCAGTGGTACAGAGGTAGATGTCAGGTTTTCCAGCTGTGCTGTTGTGATTGCACTGAAGGTTGTCATCTATTCAAGAATCTCACATTTTGTGCTGCCAAGAAGTTCCCTGTGTCTGAGAACTCTGCTCTTCCTTGCTTTGTGCCGTTACATTACCACAATACCACAATTAAAAAGGGAAGCCCTCTTTTCTCTAGTTCCTATTTTCTTTCTCAGGTCTGGCCCAAGTGTGTTACTTGTAACCTTTAACAAACCTGTTTCTTAAAAATGCTTTCTAGTTCTTAAGTTAATTTCTTGGTTCCTCAGCTAGTATGTCAATTCCTTTGTGACAAAGGGTTTTTTTCTTTTTAATTTTTGTTTGCTTTTCATAGAATTTGTTTCCACTTTCAGGCTCACAGCAGATATATGACTATGTATGACTATCCTTGTGTGACCTGTTTTGATAATGTCAGTCATTACAGGTCATAGTACCATGTCTTATGAGCCTAAGTCAAGATAGCCCTTTTTGTTACCACTGTCTGCATTACACTGAAAGTAGATTTCCTGTTGCTTTGATGATGCATTCACATTAACATACAATCTATACCATAAGCACTCACTCACAAAATTCCAACAAGAAGTAAGCATGCAGGATTTAGCACAGAGCCTCTTATGTTGGCAGCATTCATTTAGTTTGACCTCATTTGCCCCAGAAGAAAGGGTTGTTGGCAAAGACGACTGGGAAGCTGGTGGGTTTAAAATGTCCAGGAGACCTGAGGACTGCTCTGTTCCTGAGTATTGATGTGAGAATTACCTCTTTTGGTTCTGATGAGAAGCCATTGAACTAGGTGAAGCTTTCATTTACAGTAGCACATGGTTTAAATGCTGTACTTGTGTTGAAGAGTATTCTGTTTTAAAAGGAACTAACTGAAAGTCTGTTGATTATTAGCTGCTCATAGAACAACCTTTCATCTTGATCTCCCTTCCCCTCTGTTCTGCGTTTAGATTCTCTTCCTGGACATTCTGTGGCACTCTGCTTATCTGTTGCTTTTAAAAGTAAGGCAACTAATGACGAAATCTTCAGCATTCTGAAAGACGTACCAAATCCGAACCAGGTTGATGATGACGGTAAAAGAATTACTTGTTTGGCTGAGCTGCATGGGTCAAGGTTAAGGCGTCAACACAGCTCTGCTGAGTTCGTTAAGTCCTATAGGGTACTCATACAGTAGTCTGTCAGCTGTTCTCTGAACACGCGTGTTTTACACCCTTACCTAAAAAGGCCCTGAAACTCCTTGAGAGGGCTTCCTGAATGGGAAGGCTTAGTGTATTGGGGGTATGACCGATATTTTCTCCAAATTATAAGCTATTATAGTACCGTTACCTAATATTTACTTGGTATATATCATGTAATTTCAGCCAGCATCTTAGCCTTGCTTTATTTTCTTGCCATGAGTAGAAAAATTGACAAAATGACACAAAAGTTTAGTTATTTAGAATAAGTAAATAAGTGTGCTATACAAAAGTAGAACAGATGACTACAGAGACAACCATTTGTTTGGGGAGTGCCAGTCAGCCATAACAATAGTAAGTTTAGACTTTGTCAGAAGTTGTAGGTTGAAAGGGTTTGCTGGTTTTGATGTAATTAGCATTTTGACATCTGGTAGAAAGAATATGAAGGAGGGATGTTTGATTCTTTTAAGGAAGTGGGTCATAAGCCAGGTGAATGCAAGCAAGTTTGAGGTCCCAGGCCAGCAACAGTGCACATTGAGAGCCTGTCATAAATAAAAACAACCCTGTGTTATATAGAAGAACTAGGAAAATAGTTCCATGAAGGACAGAATTAAGCTTACACTTTTCAGCGAGGGACTGAGATGAGCTCTTGCTGTGTAGACTTGCCTGTCCCTGCTTAGTTTTATGTTTTGAGTATTTGGAATCAGTAGACTTTGGTGTTTGTTTTTACTGGGATATTAGCTTAGCGTTCCAAGGTATATCACCAAGGAATTACTATACTTAACTTTTTTTTTTCAATCTCACTGTAAAAAAATATTTTTCAGATGAAGGGTTCAGATTTAACCCATTGAAGATAGAGGTCTTTGTCCAGACTCTGCTGCACTTAGCTGCTAAATCCTTCAGTCACTCCTTCAGCGCTCTTGCAAAGTAAGTGTGCACATCCAAACATCAGTGCTATAGTAGTTTTGTCTAAAATTGTTACATATGAAGATCTTACTACATAATTTGATAGAGTGAGATTCGGTTTGTGGTGGCTAAAATGCTTCCCATGGCTTCTTTAAGTGTATGCAGTGTAGACGTTCATATGGTGGGTAACTAGTACAGACCTAGGTCCTTGGGATAGTCAGAGGGGTCCAGCCTCTCTAGGCATCTTTCCAAAATGAGTATGCAGAAATGAAAGCTTGCCCAAAGGTTGGCATCTAAAGAGATAGCAAATTTAGTAAGACTGCAGAAGAGAAAGAGTGCTCTCATAGGACTCCAGAAGAGAGAGTGCTCTCATAGGACTCCAGAAGAGAGAGTGCTCTCAGGACTCCAGAAGAGAGAGAGTGTTCTCATAGGACTCCAGAAGAGAGAGAGTGCTCTCATAGGACTCCAGAAGAGAGAGAGTGCTCTCATAGGCAATGACAGCTTCCTTGCAGCAAATCATGTACCTAGGAATTACTCTTCGGTTGTTTTGCATTTAAAATTTTGTATTTTGTATTTTAAATTGAGTAACATTAAAGGAGCTATAAAACACTAAAATGCCTTATGAGTAATTGTATGTGGTACTTTTTACCTTTCTAAAGGTTTCATGAAGTCTTCAAAACTCTAGCAGAAAGTGATAAGGGGAAGTTACATGTGCTGAGAGTTATGTTTGAAGTCTGGAGGAATCATCCACAGGTAACAAGTATTTAGTTGGACATAGTGAGGTTCTAGCTATGTTGATATACAGATAGAAAGTAATTATGTTTGATTCTGCCAGGGGAATGGTTTTTAAATCTGTAAACTGGGTATTGTGGAAATAATTATTGATACATTCTTTTTGGTAAATTTTTAAATTACATTGATATGTTGGCTGGGGGTGCATGGGAGTGCCACAGGACCTGCATGAAGTCAGGACAAATTTCAGGTCAGTTCTCCTTCCACCTTGTTGGGTCCATGTTGAACTTGGGTTGTCAGGCTTAGCATCAAGTATCTTGCCCACTGAACCATCTCACCAGCCTGGGATAACATCTTTCAGATGGCATTGTGATTGGTTTTGTGCCATAGCATTTCTACACATATTAGATGCTGATTACAAAAATTGTTGCTTGACAACAGTATTTGGTAGGAAATAGTTTTGTTTATCCATTTCTACAAATAAGATCCATAAGATGCTGTGGAGATTTTAACTGGAGGAGATTTCAGTTAAAATGAATTATCAACAGAAGTTTTCCTAAAGAGTAAGCGCTACCTTTTAAGCGTTGTCTTTTCATGAAATCTTTATTGTTAAAATAGTATTTCCTACAGTATTAGAGCCTAGCAAAGGGCAGAATAAATCTAAAGACTGACTAGTTAAATCAAGAGTGGTGGCACATGCCTCTAATTGTAGCACTTGGAAGGTAATGGCAGGAAAATCAGGAGTTCAAGAACAGACTTAGCTCTATGAAACCCTATCTAGAAGAAGAAATAAAAAGATGACCTCTGCCTACACTGGACAATTCCATTTCTGTTAAGAATCTTATAGCCCTGCTATTTTATTTCCATAGCATTATCATTACTTTTTGAGCATCTATCTCCATTATCGTGCCTACTTATCAGTAAAACTTGGCCCTGTCTCTTTTCTCATTGTAGATGATTGCTGTTCTGGTTGATAAGATGATCCGTACACAGATTGTTGACTGTGCCGCAGTGGCAAACTGGATTTTCTCATCGGAGCTATCTCGTGACTTTACTAGGTTTGTATCAGAATTTAGAACACGTATAAGGCCATGTGTGTGCCAATGCTTAGAGACCATTGAACTGTGTGTAATAGTTTGTATCACCTAATAACACTGTTTCTGAAGCTACACAGGCTTTATAGATGATCAGAACCAGGAGAGCAGGGGTTGACTTTCAGTGAAAGCAAATGAAATAAAATTAAACTGTGACAGTCTTTTAACTTCTCCACTACACCTGTTATTACAGAGCACACTGATCTAAAATATACTGAGTCCTGAAGTGACATATATGATTAAAAGGCTGGCCTCAAACTCACAGAGACCAGCCTGCCTCGGCCTCCCTGAGTGCTGGGATTAAAGGTGTGTGCCACCATGGCTGCTAATCAGAAGTTTTTTACAGGGCCAAGAAGATGGCTCATTGGGTCAGGGAGCTTGCTGTCAAGTGTAATAATCTGAGGTCACTGGGTTTGATCCTCAGAACTCACATGGTGGAAGGAGAAAACCAATTCTAGGGTTGGTGTTGTATTAAGGTGTAGACAAGTACCTGAGTCCAGTGAGTGAAGAGTGACGCCCTTAGTTCACTGCAGTGGTAAATTAAGTGTTGCTGGAGAAGAATGCCTAATCCTTCCCAGAGGTTACAAGGCCTGTCAGCCCTTAAGAATGGAGCCTGAAAAACTGTAGACAGTTTCTCTGTAAAGTGTAGCTTAACGTACATTAACTAAATGCTGTGTTACTTTAAGGTTGTTTGTGTGGGAAATTTTGCACTCTACAATTCGTAAAATGAACAAACATGTTCTGAAGATCCAAAAAGAGCTAGAAGAAGCTAAAGAGAAACTGGCAAGGCAGCACAAACGAGTAAGTCATGTGCTGATCCATGAGTGCTTAGAAGTCAGGGCACAGTCTGTCACATAGTCAGTCCATTGCCTTCACAGTAGTTTATTTTTTCCAATTCTTAGTTACATGTGTC
This sequence comes from Psammomys obesus, assembly GCF_907164565.1. Classification (NCBI taxonomy): domain Eukaryota; kingdom Metazoa; phylum Chordata; class Mammalia; order Rodentia; family Muridae; genus Psammomys; species Psammomys obesus. The sequence goes on from NW_026589732.1 coordinate 2,520,172, forward strand.
AGGTGCTGTGGCATGGATACCAACCACAAACTATTTTTCCCTAGTTTAGCACCTCTAGGCCGATCTCCTAGAAGAAAACGTATGTATTTCTGAGTCTGGCACAGAGGGGAAGGGAGACAACTGCAGATGCTGTGTGGAGAGGGGACAAGTCAATCTCAAGTCCCAGCTTCACAGAATATTTCCATGCTAATAAAGATTGTGTTTAGAGGGAAGCAGTGAGCTGGCTGGACCCCGTGCCTTACAACATTGAGTAGTCTTCATTCCTGGTGTTCAGCGTATCCACCAGAGTGGAAGGCAGGGAAAGGACTGACGTTTAATGACTGAGCTGTCTATGGCAGTGACACCTGGTAGGCGTCACCTCACTGCTGCTACCGACACTAATACCACTAAATTTCCCCAGCTATCACTGCAAGAATAAAAGCCCTTCCCCAGGACTGGGGCAGCTCAGTGATAAAATCGCTTGCCTAACATCTCTGAGCTCCTGGGTTTGCATCCTAGTACCACACATCCCCCAGCCCCAGCACTACGAGAGGTAGAGGCAGGAAGATGATAATTCAAAGCCAACCTGAGCCATCGTGCAAAACTTGGTGCTGAATTGTTGTTCTGTTCTTGTGCCGTTTGTAGCGAAGTGATGATGATGACAGAAGCAGTGACAGGAAGGACGGGGCCCTTGAGGAGCAAATAGAAAGGCTGCAGGAGAAAGTGGAGTCCGCTCAGAGCGAACAGAAGAACCTTTTCCTCGTCATCTTCCAGGTAAGTTGGCTTGGGTTATGAAGTATAAAAAGAATCCGTTATTTTGTAATTGAAAAGTTGCCATTTTCAATCAGAAAATAGTAAGAATACAGAACTTTGCAAAAGAATAGTGTCACTGCTTAGAGGCCACCGGGAGTCTGTGCTGTTTGCTTATCATTTAAATACTTATCTCATGTATCCCTTATGGTTGGTGACTTAGGTGATTGCTTTCTTTCCTGTGAATGTTTTGTATGTATAGTAAATTAACATGCTATTTTCTTAGAATGGAGGCCCAGACATATTTCTAGAAGATAAGGGATTTAACAAGTTTGGGGGAAGTCCGAAAGTCAGGAGCACATACCACAGTAGGGTGGAACAACAAGGCTTTTGAGAAATCTTGATTTGGATTTGTTCAGAAATTATGATTCTCTCTTTAATGCTTCTTCAACCTCTCCATCCTTTCCAGCGTTTCATCATGATCTTGACTGAACACTTGGTACGATGTGAAACCGATGGGACCAGTATATTAACCCCATGGTATAAGAACTGCATAGAGAGGCTGCAGCAAATCTTCCTACAGGTTTGTGAGCAGATGCTAACACCATTGTTTTCAGTCACCAGGAGGTTATGTAGCTCTTGTAGGACCTTTACTTTATGTCCATTTGTTGCCACTCCTGTCCATCAGAAAATTGGTTTTATGTCACTCAGACTCTGGGTTGCCATTTTCTGTGCCAGGGAGCCCAGCACAGAAATGTGGAGTGGAAAAAAGCTAACTAACTTAACAGTAATGGAATTATAAAATTACTTAAAATCCTATGTTCACAGGAACAGCTAGATGTCATGATGTGTAGGGGGCTGAAGTTCACTTTTCCTCTTCGGGCATTAACTCCCCAAGTCCGCCTTTGTTCTAGAAAAGTGACTGATGCAGAAGTAATTATTCTTAAAGTTCAATTCTCTAAGCCTCCAAATCTCCCCCCAGACATTTGCAGTTATTAGCATGTTTAAGAGGTAACCAAGAGGCCCTAGTTCCGTAGAAATTTCTGAGTGTGTTTTAGTCTACAGATAAAAGGTTCTCACTTTCTGGTGCTTTGGCTCCCTAGTCAGGACGATTTTGAGAAAGCTGTAGTGTATTGTGTCCTGGCTTTTGGGATACCCCCTGCAGCCATCAGCAGCCTATCTGCTGTGCCTTGCATCAAGGACAGCGTCCTGTGAAGTCTGTAAGAACTGAGTTTGCCTTTGCACTCCTGTGTCCCTCCACTCCTTCCCTGCACAGTCTCCTAACGCTGAGGCTTCTTGGGGAATGTGTGAGCAGGGGTGGGCTCTGGGGGAAGTGTTCGGCAAGGTTGCTTGCATTTGGCTTCCTGACCCGAGCCTCTCTTCTGTGTCTGCAGCATCACCAGATAATCCAGCAGTACATGGTGACCCTGGAGAACCTGCTTTTCACTGCCGAGTTAGATCCCCACATCCTGGCTGTGTTCCAGCAGTTCTGCGCTCTGCAGGCCTAACAGTCACGTTTTCCCCTTTTTATTATCTTGAAATAATTTGTCTTATTTTTGATGTTTGAATGTTTGCTTTCTTGTAGTAGCCTTTCACTCCTAAAGAAAACAGAGAAGAGTGAGGAGTATGACATCACCCCTCATCGCCCTGAAGGGCAAGTGTTGCTTGATGACAGTGATGTTACGATCTTATGGTGATCATAGAGTTGTACATATGTGAGGCACAACTTTCCTGTGATGAATTTGATACTTTTTCCTTAGGGCACAAAACAACAGGTTTGAGGTGTGTGAAACGCAAGGTCAGGCTTGCAAAGTAGAAGATACAACCGATGGGCTATCACCTGGGAGCCTAGCTTTTCTCTGCTCCTTGGTAACATGGCTGGAATAAACTGAAGTTATGTTTTTTAGACTTTGGTATTCATGATTTATCCTTAGCTTCTTTCTTACTGACGGTGTACTTAGTCTCTATCCGAAGCTCTTTCTTGCAGGTATTTTTCTTAAGTGGCATTTTACAACACTACTTGTTAGTATATACAATTATTAGTACTAATTCCCAAATTTGTCCAAATGAAAGTTTATCTTAAACTGCAGTCTCAAAGTATAATGGAGATAGCAGCAGTTTTTCTACCTCTCAGGTGACTACAGGTTTGGCAGCCATTGTTGAAAAGCATCTGGTCATGCCCTGCACCTCCAAGAAGGATTTGCCCAAGATCATGTAATTTCACAGATTGACGTGGAGCAGGTCTTGAATGAGCTGACATGGACTTTGAATTCAGTGTGGCTTAGGGCTTGTCTCTGTGGGTCCTGAGGCAGATAACTGATCCTTGAGCCTATTGAGGCTTCAGTGAAGTGAGCGTTTTATAAATTAATACATAAGCAATTATCTGGCATTCCAAATTTCTAGGATTTTTAAAGTTCTCATTAAACTTTAGAAAACTCCACTAAAGATGATATTAATTACTGGTAGTAATTTTTTTGCATTTGCTATATTTTTGTACATGTTACACCCTAGCAAGTATGTATTATGATTGCTTGAATATGTGGTCTTCAATTCTGATACATTTCAATGGCCATAGAATATAATTTCTTAATACATGGGAATTCCTAGGCTTTTTATAGCATATTTAAAGCAGGAATATCATTTAATCATTTAAATTCAGTAGATCAAGTTAAATGGCAGGTACTTCAGAAAGACAAAATCTAGATTCTTGGCTAAATATCCTATTTATCTACACCACTCCTTCTTTCCATTTAACATAGCTCGTGCTGCAATTAATTTGAAATGGCTCTGGGCCTCCAGCAGCCAAAGAATTAACCACAGAAGGCATTGGTAACTGTATCCTTTCCTGCAGCAAGGTGGAGTTCAGTCATCCTTGTTTTCATACTAAAAGAGTTTGTACTTTCTTCCTTTCTTTTGATCCTCCTATGTGGTGGTTGTTTCTAGAAACTGTTCATTAACGTGCCTATGCTCTACCCTGGTCTGCCAGCTGGAAAAACTGAACAGAGGATTCTTACAGAAGAAAAGATGAAAAAGCAGAAAGCAGCTGCTCCCTTCTGGTGGCACTCCCACAGACAGGGGGGCGGCATGTCACTGCATGCAAGCCTCTTCAATGCTGTGAAGTCAAGCCCATGCTCCTAAGCAGGCTTTTGTCAAGGTAGACGTATGTTGCTTCCCTAAGGACTGCATCCTACCTAAAAGTAAAAGGTGTGATCTGCCCTTGCCAGCCTGATTGGTGGACACCAGGATTAACCTAACTCAGTGCAGCTAGAGAACAGAAGCATACAGCTAAGCAGATCTCACTGTGTGGACCCTGACAGTAAGTGTTGGTTAACTGCTAGCTGCTACATACTGGGTACAGATTCACTATGTTAAATCCTTCTAACAGATATCTAACAGGTGTGCTCACTTCTCAGGTAACAGACCCCAGAAAACATATCTGAGTACACAACCAGGAAGTTAAATCCGTGTCTCAGGAATGCCTTATCTCTGCACAACACAGTAATACTAAGCAGCAGCCTGAACCCCAGAGAGGTTTCTAGCCTGATGAACTCTGGCTGCCCATTCAGGATCAGTTTTTACTGAGTTGTAACACGTCATTATAAAACTCCAGCCTTGAAAACACACAGAACATCTCTGCTGAGTGCTTCTAAAGAACAATTAGTTGTGACGGCCCCACGTTATTGGGGTTGCCTTGTTTTGAGCTTGACCTTTCTCCAAGTATAATGTGCAGCAGCTGAAACAAAAAGTGAGATGTAAAAGCTTCCTAGTGCATCTGAGGGATGAAAGTGGCCGCTTTATCTCAACTTGGGTTTTTGTCAAAATGAAGCAGAGCCCCTTGGCTAAATAATCATTAGAATATGCCTCCTTGCTGTGGCTTAAACACAATACGTATTATTTAGGAATGGCTCCTGTTCTCATGCCAAAGCAGCACTGTTTAATTTTGATCTCAACTAGTTCTACTTGAGCTACATTCTAGAGAAATTTATACTCTTTTTCTTTCTCTTAAATCCCAGCCCCTAGCCCGGGTTTCTTTGTATAGCCCCGGCTGACCTGGAACTAGCTCTGTAAATCAGGCTGGCCTCAAACTCAGAGATCCGCCTGCCTCTGCCTCCCAAGAGCTGGGATTAAAGTTGTAAAGTTGTACACCACCACTGCCCAGTTCTTTCTCTTGATCTTTTTTCATGTATAATGGTTGATTCTAACAGCTGTTACTAATGTACCTTTTGGTAACACTTTGACAAGACTGAAGTATTACCCCTGTAGTAGAGCTCCCACTGTGACTGGGTACTTGTTTCTGTTGTGACAGCTCAGCTCACTGCTGCCATTGCCTGAAGACTTCACAGCAGTATACATTGGACTTGCTGGCTTCCAGCTAAGTTCACACCATGAGCCTCTGAAAGCCCCTTGCTGCAGCCTAGGATTTACCTATGTCCCTTGCCCCCTGTGGAGTAGCACTAACCTGTTACTTGTGTGTACATATGTATGTACAGGTGTATATGTATACCTTTTTTTAAGTGCATCTATCACCTTAGTTTTTTCTTTTAGTGTATGAAATGACCTGCAGTTTTGAATCTTGCTATCCCACTGGGCTCCCGCAGACCTGACACTGCCCTCTACCAGACCTCAAGCACGGTCATTTCTAAAGCATTATTATGCAAGTGTTGTTTTTATGAAGACTGCATCATGGTTCATTTTAACAGGATCTTTATTGAGTATAAATTTGTTTGTAAAAGTCACATTTTTTCATATGTCAGTTCATGGCCACACAAGGTACAAGTCTTGCGGTACATGTCATCTTCTAAGTTTTCCTCTGGTCCGTATTCATGTTGGTGAGCAGTTTTTTCTCTTTTCCACACACTGCTTCTTACTGCTCGTCGCAATTCTAAGGGGGGAAAAAAGTTTTCAGCCTAATACAAAGTAAGTCCAGTGAGGCTCTCATTATTTCTGTACATAATTTATATAATGGTTTCCTTCCACTCTAACAGTTGGCTATGCACACCTGGTGAGCTGCTTAGTCTGTGCAGTTGTTCACTTCATTTTCAAGCATGAACTGACAGTCACAAGTGCCTATGTGGAGTAAAAGGGTAGCAACAAAAACAATAGAATGGGGTGTGCCGGGCATCTGACAGAACAGGATGCTAGCGCGGCAAAGTCAGCTGAGGGAAGCAAGGAATGGGAACAGCTCAGATCTCAAGGTTCCCAGTTGGGAGCTCCGGTCAGTCAAGCTCTGCTCACAAGACCACCAGGAAGCCAAAAACTCTGATGTATGCCGAAAGGTTTCCTTCTTAGGAAAATGGCCATGCAGTGACCTCTGTTTTATAAAACGGTAATGCTGGTTTAGCTTTTGTTTTGTTTTGTTGAGACAGTCTCATGTAGGCCCATGCTGGTTTCCAACTCTATGTAGCCTTATGGCCACTGAACTTGCAGTGCTCCTGCCTCCACTCCAGCAGAGTAATGGCATTACAGGCATGCAGTAGCACGTCTGGTTTGTGTGATGCTGGGGATCAAACCCTGGCCTCATGCATGCTAGGCAAGCACTCTTATCTACTGAGCTACGTCCCCATTTCAACAACATTATCTTTAAAAAGTAAAAATTGCCAGGAGCAGGAGAGATAGACAGCTCAGTGGTTTGAACAAATACTGTTTTCCTGAGGCCCTGGGATTGATTCCCAGCACTCACATCAGTTGGCTCACAAACAATAACCTCAGTTCAGAGGTTGCTTATTTTCTTTGAGACATTGTGCTGTAATAATAATCAAAACACTCCTTGACTCTGTTTCCAGCCATAACACATTATGAGTAAAAAGACAGGGGGACAGGCTGGAACTGGGCTAAGCACTTGAGATGCATATAGTTTGTATTCTCCTGAGTGAGTGCAGACAGCTGTCATCAGCTGTTTCACAGATGGGCAAGCCAAGGCAGAAGTTACAGACTGCCCAAGGTCAGTCGGCCGATAGCCAGAGGTAGTCTCCAGGGATCAGTCCAGCCCTGGGCAGCACTCTTCAACAGCAAGCCACGCTGCCTTTCTCACCACCTCCTAGGATTTATGGTGCCTGCACCATCTGCTAGAACAGCCAGTCATTCAAACTCTACCTCTCAGGAAGCTCCTCACCGGAGTGAGTCAGTGTGCCCCCTGCTGCAGAGTGGCAGCCTGTGTCACCTTCATAGGGGTTTCTGCTTCCCAGCTTGGCTCTGGGAAGATATGACAGCCACTCTCTTTCCCACTGTGAAAAAAACTTACAACTGGGCTACAAGTCAGACTAAGCTACCTTCTCTGCAAGACTTGAATATTACATGTACTGGGGGAAAGAGATAAGAATTACTTTCTTAGACATACTACATACATGAAAAACCTAGCTTTCCAGTCACAACTGAAGACTGACATGTTCTTCCTCACTCTTGTGAACTCTCAAGCTATGTAGCAGATAAAGCTGGAGCTGCTTCCCGTAGACATTCCTGCTAGAAGCAGAAGCACAGGCTGAGTACCATGTCTCCAAAACTCTTGAAAGTGATTTGTGGATGGTTTTAGATTTTGAAATATCTGCAGATGTGATCTGAGTGTTAAAAAGATAGTTTGATGTACCTGATACACTTCTAGTGTCTGAGCTCCAGCCTGTTGTATGGAGTTGCGAGTGCTTTGGATTTTCAGATCAGAGATGGCTAACCTCCGATGCTAATGAGTTTGGCTGTTCCTTGCCCTTCTCTCCTTTTCCAAACAAGCGGTCCAAAGCCTAAGGACAGGAAGTAGAGCAGGCACACAGAGGGTTTGGGAGCTACCAGGACAGGAAGTAGAATGATGGGAAATGCCTCACTCCCTTACACTAAACAGCCAGGTTTCCAGGTTTCTCCCTGCAGTATAAGCCCTGAAATTTTGGAGGATTAAAACTGGATATCATCAGTATGTATTTGAGCTTTTTATACATGAAGACAGATGGACAGGCTTTGTTCTAGAAATATGCAGCTTGTCACTGGCATAAATGGCAGCCTATGATTATCCCACTGGGATCCAAATATAAATCTGAGCTCCAAAGTAAAGACAAATGAACAAACAACACTGGAGAAATCGGGGTCCACACCACTAATAATGTTGACTGCCACAGGAGTGCAGGAGCCAGAAAGCTGTTGTAGACCTGGCTGGCAGAAAACTCCGAGATCCACCTGCCTCTGCCTCCCCAAGTGCCGGGGTTACAGGCGTTTTCTGAACCATCACAGTCAAGCTGGTTCTGCAAAGCTGCCAGTGGACAGCTGCTGAATGGGACTGGGAGGGGTGGCTATTTGCACAGTCCACTTCTTTTTGCTTACTGGATAAAAATCTAATTACTGGCACTGAGAACAGATGGGCATTGTGTCCCTCCAGATGTGAGGCTCTGGAAAAGGCATCACCTACTTGAGGTACTGAACCTGCACCCTAAGAGAAAACCCACAGAAGTCTAAGTCAAAAGCCTTCCTTCCAAATCCAGTGTGGAAGAAGGAGACAAATTTCAACAACGTCCGCAGCATAAAGGCAAGACTGTGACGATCACAACAGCTTTGGAGTGAAGACCTGATGCCTAAAACAGCATATACTGAGTCCATTCGAGAAGAACGCTAACAGTGTTCCGTGAGCAGAAGTAGAACACAGCCATTTAGACTAAAATCTACTAAGCAGTAAGTTTGCTAATGTCACACTGGCGAAGACCAGTGTTCTGGAATCTGTACAGATAAGATAGTGATTACACAATGTACCCTCAAATGGGTCAGGAAAGTGCTCTTAGAGTATACAGGTAAGGCAATTGGCAGCTCAGTCTGGGGGGAGGATGTACATGTGGTCCTCTGTTCTTCCAGCAACTTGGAAGTCTGAAGTTCTTTGTAAATAAAAAGGGCGTTAGGAAAACAAAGGAACCGGCTTAAAGGAAGCTCCCCAGCCACACCTGGGACATAAGCATCAAAATAGAGTGACAGGAGGAGCTCGCACTAGCATCATCAGCCGATGCTTTACAAACCAAAACAAAGGCCAGGCACGACAGCCCACGTCTTTAGTTAGTGTCACCTGGAAGGAGGAAGCAGGGAGGCCTGAAGTGGAGCCAGCCTGGTCTACAAAGCAAGTACCAGCTATACAGTGCATTCCTTTTTCAAAACGAAACAATGATGGACATCTATAATCCTGGCACTTGGGAAGCAGAGGCAGGAGGATTGATATAAGTTCAAGTCTACCCTAGGCAACATGAATCTTGTCTCAAGAAAATAAAACTAGAGCCCAAGGAAAAGCTTTGTTTCAAATTAAAACAACCCCTATTGAAAGGCACACAAAAAACTGGCTCAGCTACTAATCGCCATATACTAAAACCACTGAGTAAAAGGGTGCTACATCCACAGTGTCCTATGTATTAGAAGGGTGACTGTCATCTCCCTCAAAAACTGGCAGGTGTCATGTGGTATCCTTTATCTCCTAACAAGTACTCCTCCCAAAGACATTTAGCCTGAGTCTAATGGAGCAGAAACAAGATGCTGAGTAGCCCAGGGGCAAGGGTGTGCTGCAAAGTATCCCTGACAATAATAAACTGTGACCCCAGTATCTCCTGGACCTGACAAATGCAAGTGAGAGGACACAGGAACGACAGATGATGGGAAACATAACATTTTGCATAATCACTTTTTAAAAAAGATTTATTTTATGTACATAAATGTATCTTCATGCACACCAGAAGAAGGAATCAGATTCCATTTCAGGTGGTAGTGAGCCACCATGTGGTTGCTGGGCACTGAACTCCGCTTTGATCATGAGTTTGTCTTCCATGAACTAAACAGGATGGAGTTATACTCCTCCCAACAAGATCTACAACAGTCACAGACAAATCCACAGGCCAGCATGCAGTGTCCAAACTCAGAGGGGACCTCAAATGTGATGTCCTTACCTGCCCCTGGCATGGGTGGGGGCATGCCTAGTCACAAGGAAGCTCAGTAGCCTTTTGGGAGGAAGACTGCTAGTACTCCATACATGTAACATGGAAGAAACACCCATATTCCCACCTTATTTGAGGCAAGAAAGCCCACAGGCCAGTTTCAGTTCAGGTTCTTGTCCACTGCTGGGCAGTGCGCCCTTGGAAATCCAGTTACCCTCTGACTCAGATGTGGAACCTTGACTGTGTACTTTATGATAGTCACACCTTTTTCTGTAGCAAACTCTGCTATAACTGCTACCATAAACCGCATGTTAAAAGCAGGTGAATGTAATCGCTTACCTTCCCATAAAGAAGAAAGCTTTACGTCAGCTTCGCTGTGCATCAAGAGGAACCATGTTCCAATTCTTTCCAACTAAAAAGCCTTTAGACTTGCTCTGACTCCTCTCTGTTCTGAGCAAAGCGTACAATCAGCTCCTCGTTTCTACTCTACAGTCTACTCCACTCAGCCTCTGTGGCCTAGTCAGGACAGGAGCATATCCACCAAGTGCTAGAGTGAATCAATAAGAAGCCATAATTAAAGAAGGCACCACATGGGCCTCAGCACACTGAAAACCCCAAGGTAATGAGGGGACACAGACCTCCCAGAACTCACATATCCACAAGCAAAAGGGGAAAATGGCAGGCAGTCTTATCTGTAGACACTTGGAGAGTACACACTCGTGCAAGCACTTCAAACATTTCCTTAAAAAGCATGCTTCACCCAAACAAGAAATGAACCTAAGAAAACAATCTTCAAAAAAAAAAAAAAAAAACCTCAGTGTCAGCTGGGACTCAGGAATAAGGAAATCCATGGTATTTTTGTCTAATATACGGTAGTTTGAGCTAATGCAATGATCAAAAAGTAAACACCAATTGCATTCATGTTTTGAAAATTATAGAAAATTTGTATTATTACATATGCATAGCTTAATAGAATCATATTTTAAAAGGCAAGAAATTAAGTGCATCTCATAGTCTTTTACTAGTCAAATTATAGGAATTTGACCAGACTACAGAATTAGTGTCTAAGGAAAAGTTATAGATAGCATTCATCACTTTGTAATACAAATTTCTAGGTAATACTTATTCTTCTATCCACATTTCATTGTCTGTATCAAAGTATCACCCAAGTTGATTTCAGCCCTGCACTTGGGCTGAAGAGATGGCTTAAACTATCATGATCTGAGAAGAATCCATCAGCTCAGTGGGTAAGAGTGCCAATATGAGAACTGAATTTGAATTCCCCAGCACCGAAACAAAACAACAACAAAACCAAGTCATGGAGCATATGTAACGTCAGCACTGGGGTGGGAGAGGTGTACGGGAAAGGTGGATCCTGTATCAGCAGCTGTGCTGTTAGAGGGAGGGACCAGTGCAAAAGATTGGAGAAAAGGCCAGTGTAAGGGGAGTGATCACCTGAATGCTGGGACATAGCTGTGCCTGGCACGGAGCGTGTGAAATGCTCTTTGTGGAAGTCTGCTGAGGGAAACTCCGCTAAGCTTTCCAGGTGGAATTTCTATCTGCTCAGGAACTAAGTCACTTGTTCAATGGGTTTTCACACAGAAAAGAAGTGTTAAAGGGACTCAAGACCAGGCGGTAGGGTCACAGAGCAGGGCTTCATTTCTCTAACTTCTCTACCTCTGTGCTCTTTCAGTGAAAACCTGGGGAGGGGAGGCAGCCCCAAGAGGAAGCCAGGAAGGCTGGTGTTGCCTTACTTTTGCTTTGTTTGGGTTTTTCTTGTGCTTGGTTGGTTAGCTGATTGTTGGCTTTTTTGGTATTATTGTTTAGTTAGGTTTGGGGGGTTGGGTTTTGTTGTAGGGTTTTGCTTTTGTTTATTGTGCCAAGGGCTCACTCTATAGCCCAGGCTGGCCTCCAATTCACAATCCTCCTGCCTCACTGAGTACCAGGATTATAGACGTGTGCCACCACCTCTCCCTTTTCTTTGTGTTTAAGACATGTGGGCTATCTTATCATCCTGTAAAACCTCTTCTAAACCTTAAAATCACAGGAAAACTTAATATGGCTAGAATACTAATTGAAATGGATCAAGGAAATGTATAATTAACCTATATGCAGAATGCATGTTACTGAGACACTGGGCACCACACAGGACTCTACATAGCGGCCAAATGAAGGGCATGTACTGGTTACTTCCTGAAGACTCTTCTTTGAGGATTTTTACAGCCTGGGTGCTCCTGCCACGCTGTGTTCATCCTTGGTGTGGCTCTGTCCCCGGCACCCTGTCATTGCATCCCTGGTGTGGCTCTGTACCCAGCACCCTGTCACCGCATCCCTGGTGTGGCTCCGTCCCCGGCACCTGTCACCGCATCCCTGGTGTGGCTCTGTCCCCGGCACCCTGTCACCGCATCCCTGGTGTGGCGCCGTACCCAGCACGCTCTATTAGTATCTCAAGTTTCTTTCCTGACACCCAATCCAACATGTTGGTTAGCACAGCGCTTTGCACATGGTAAAACTAGATGTGGGCTTGGTGAGCAGACTTATGGAAACATTCACACATGGATACACACGTGGCCAATGAATGCAGAGACAGAACCACCAGGGAGTGAAGAGCTATATGGAGATAGATACACAGATGGAATGACTGTAACATGAAGACTCAGTAAGAGACATGACAACTGTCCCAACACAGGTAACAAGCTGCTCATTGCGGGTATTTCATAGTCCTATTTAAATAAAGATGCTCAGACTAGCTGATATCTGCTATTCCTTCTAGCTACGAAACCCAATGACTGTTTAGCTCATGGTTTTATTTCAGGCAATTAGAGAGGTGGCTATTGAGAGTCTTGTTATTTTATGTTACTGTTTTCTTTATTACAGTTCATTCACTTTGTATCCCAGCTGTAGCCCCACTCCTTTGTCCCCTCCCAATCCCGCCCTCCCTCCCTCTTCTCCTCCCTTGCCCCTCTCCCAGTGCACTGATAGGGGAGGTCCTTCTCTCCTTCCATCTGACCCTAGCTATCAGGTCTCATCGGGACTGGCTGCATTGTCCTCCTCTGTGGCCTGGTAAGGGTGTTTCCCCCTCATGGGGAGGTGATCAAAAGAGCCAGCCACTGAGTTCATGTCAGAGACAGTCCCTGTTCCCATTACTATAGAACCCTCTTGGACACTGAACTGCCATGGGCTACGTCTGTGTAGAGGTTCTAGGTTATCTCCATGCATCGTCTTTGGTTGGAGTGATTTTTCTGTTGCTCTCCTTGTGGAGCTCCTGTCCCTTCCAGGTCTTTCTATCTCCCTCTTCTTTCATAAGATTCCCTGCACTATGCCCAGAGTTTGGCTATGAGTCTCAGCATCTGCTTTGATACCCTATTGGGTAGAGTCTTTCAGAAGCCCTCTGTGGTAGGCTCCTGTCCTGTTCCCTGTTTTCTCCCTCTTCCAATGTCCATCCCATTGTTACTGTTTTCTTAAACACTGCAGGCCACATAAGGAAAGGAAGTACTGAAGTATGAGCCAAGACTCATACACCAGCCTGCTGAGGCCAAAGTTCAAACCCATGTTCCTCACCTATGGAGAAGACATTCCAATATCTTCTACAAACAGGAAGGACCTCACTACGGAGCTTTTGCTTTTGCTCCGTAGTGAAATTAGTGATAGAAAACTTGGCCACTTACCTTTTACTTTTTTATCAAACTTCTTCTGCTTCATTTTTTCTCGGTTTTCCTGCCGCACTTCCTTGGCATCTTCCAGTGCTTCCTGGCTACCCCAGACTTCAAGAGCTCGCTTGACAACCTACAAAAGTTGAGGTGTCAGTTAGCTGGGAGTTAGCATCCACAGTGCAAAGTCCTCATTATGGAGCTGAGCCCACAGAAGCCAGTAAGTCACATCAGGGGCAAAACCATGGAATTTAACAGCTAGAGAATTCCCTTAAATCCCACATTTTCCACAAGAAGTTGAAATACAGAAAATCATAAATGAAGACTCAGAAAGAAAATGTAAAATCCAATCATGAGATTGGGGTAGGAAACGCCATGAGAGTCTCTGTCTGACATTTTCCTGCCTGTGTTGCGTAAGCAGGACACACGAGACTGAAATGATGCCTACTGGCACTCTCATAAAGCACAAAGCACCAAGTGATACAAAAACCTGGGCTGCTTTAATTAGCACCATTTTTACTTATTTTGAATGGTACCTAAGATAAATGGTGAACTTTTTAATCAATAATCACATACTTAATGAAATTCAGTATATATTTTGTTTGACAATGTGGCTTACTTTTATTTATAGATGAGGAAATTTCTAGTATATTCCTACACAAAAATCTCTAAAACAATGTCTCTCCATAATATCATATAACGGTACAAAAATTGTATATAAGCCATCCTGGAGTAGATACAGGAGGGTATGTGTGACTCCAAACAATAGGCCTGGGCACTGAAGCAGCCAATAAGTGGGTTTCTGTCACGGCACATGGGCAACCTGCTCAGAGCAGGACCTAAAATCTGCTCTGAGCTGTGTAAGTTCCAGGGCCACTCCAGCACTGCAGATTGTATGGACCAATACACTTAGGTTTCAGGTGTTGGTGAATAACTGAAATGCCATTCTCCTTAAGGGCCTTTCTTGCTTGGTAAAAGGAGACTAACTGACAGGAAAATGAAATCTGACTTTTTTAAACCTTTTTTAGAGTGCAAATTGTACTCCCAACATCACCCACCGGTAACATGTTTATGCCAAAGTTGCCACAGCAAAATGAAGCTGAGCCTGGTGGTGTATGCTTTTAATCCCAGCACTCAGGGAGGCAGAGGTGGGTGGATCTCTGTGAGTTCAAGGCCAGCCCAGTCTACAAAGCAAGTCCAGGACAGCCAAGGCTACGCAGAGAAACCCTGTCTTGAACAACAAAACAAAAAAGTGAGATGCTGAGCATCATTACCTGTGAGTGGGATGGACATACAAACAAGAAAAGGATCCTCTTTACTGTGAGAGCAAACCCAGGGCTAGTTATGCTAAAAGTTCACCTAGAGTCGGACATCCCAAAGTCTAGCTTACTAGAGACCTGTAACTTCAAGTAGAGCTTCATGTCGCCCCACTGTGCATGCCGAGGGTTCTTCTTCACGATGAACCTGAGCGCCGGCTCTCTTTTCTCTAAGTCGCAGTCTTTCAGAAGGTATTCCTGCTTGGCTTCTGTTTTGGTTATGAGCTTGTGTTTGTCATCAGTATCTCTGCAAAGAGATTAAGAGCATTATGTAAACTATTTTAATTAATATTTTAATTAAACTGAGTTTTCAGACAGCCCAGCAACCACAAGGCCTGTGCAGCCAAAGATGCAGATGTCATTTCCCTGCCTTTGGTTCTCAGGGTCAAAGTCATAAAAATTTAAGCAGATTCTGGTCATGTAACAATTAAGAATCTTCTTAAAGCCTTTCTTATTCCAGAAAGAACTTAAAATAAAAATACAGAAGATACAATGAAAAAAAAAGACTCACAAGAAAGAAAATATAATTGAGTTACAAGGTCACCAGAAGAAGCAGCTCATGCCATCATCGCAGCATCCCAGGCTGAGAAGAGAAGACTGTAAGTTCAAGGCCAGCCTGAACACAAAGTCCCATCCCCTAAACACAGCTGGGCTCTGGTGGCTCAAAAGCCAAGGTAAAAACAGAGATAGAGAGGACCCTTGAAGTACCACAGAATTTATGCATGGCCCATGAATTGGCTAAATTATCTTTTTCCTTCACTTGTTTCCCACCTAGATGTCAAACAGCACTGTTCAATGTGGTGAGAAGACAGCTGTGACTTAATGGATAAAATAGGGCCTTGTTTAATGAGGCTTTGTTCTAGTCAGAAGACAGTCCACACAATGACTGGGAAAATGCTCGAAGACCCATAAACCACAGTGAAGGGACGGGGATTTTCTGGCAGGAGGGTCACCAGAGGCTCTAGTGAGGACACTGGTAAGCAGAGCCCAGCGGAAGCCAGGAAACAGCATCTTAGCAGAGAACCATGGGCACAGAGGCTTTCAGGCAGGGTGGATGACACACACACCTGGAAGTGAGAGGCTGGAAGACATAGTCAGAGGCAACTGGGGACCTGCAGCCGTGGTGAGGACATATTTGAAGTGGAATTAAAAGCCATCTTAACAGATTTGAGCAAAATTCTCTAGAGAGAAGTCGCGAGGTGCAAGCTGAGGAAGGGGGGTGGCTGAGACCAGTTAGATCTCCACTTGGGAGGCTGAGGCAGGAAGGTTGTAAGCTCGGGACCAGCCTGCACAGCCCGGTGCACCAAGGCCATGGCTCAGTAGCTGAGTTGCCTAGAATGCTTCAGTCTCTATCACCACAAAAACAAGCAGTATTTTAAAATAAGCACCTGCAGCTATCACATGTTGACAAATCAAAGTGGTTCATAAGATATGAGTCCATGAACTCTTTCCCACATTCTTCACAGATGGTATAATCAAACTCCATGACGGGCCCTGCAGGAGGAAGGGGGAGTGTTTACTCTTTCGCAGGACTAAAATACATATTTTTCTCTATCACATTAGTGTACTGTCATAGATCTTATACTGACACAAATACCTATGGGAAAAAATGAATTAATCTTAGGTTTATGAAAAACAATTTTCTAAGAGGGAAATAAGAAAAAAGGAATTAAGAGGGGAAGAGATCTGGTAATTCACCAAGTCCTTCTGAACCTCAACCATTTGCAGTGCTGCCTCGCTTACACCACGGCATCAGGGATCCTGTGTCCTGGCTTCCAGTATCATCAGCCTGTCTGCAGGGAATCACAGTACTGCCCTGGTCCAGCTGCCTTGAGAAGCATGTTAGAGGCTTTTCAGGTTAGAATCCATATTCCTGAGACACAGAGGCAATCCCTCAGGTGGTGGATCATTCAGACCACCTTGTGATTCTCTGTGTTCTTAGAACTCAACAAAGCATATAGAAGCTTGACATTGGTTTTAGACGTTCATCTTGTGTGCCCAAACATCACTGTATCCTGGAAACTTCCATTGGATGATCCTGGCAACTGCCATTATATACTCTTTCTGATAAAGGTATAAAAAAGAAAAGCCTGATTGCTCAGAATAAACTTGTCTCAGCCTTAGTCTTGCTGAGACCCTCCAACCTAACCTGGTGAAGATTCATTTCTCATGAGCCAAATCAGGAAAGCAGGAAGCACTGCCCTGCGTCGGTCATCTCACTGATTGTGGTCTGGCAGTCTGGGGGGGCCCAGGGGATCAAATTCAAGTAGCCTGGATGGCTGTGTTCCTTCCTGGGGACATTTTGAGCTCCTAGAGGCTGCCCATTTTCCTCCCCCATCCCCCACCTTCAAGACAGGACAAGTTTCCCACACGCCATCACTGGCTTCCTCTACAAGACCAGTCTCTCAGGAAGCCCTGACTGCATTGGGCTCACTGGGATTATAGTGATCTCCACCATTTCAAGTCTTTGACTTTAATCCTATCTGTAAAGTCTCCTCTAAGTAAAGAACATATACAGGCTCCAAGGCAGTTAGAGTATGGATATCTTGGTAGCCTTTTGTTCTGCCAACTGGGTACTGCTGAGAGAAGAGACTGGCCCCATGGGGAGGGAGAAAGGCCACTAACACACCAAGCAGTCAAAGCAGCAGAGAACAAGGCGACAGAGCTCACTAAGATGGGGACATTATTCTTCTTTCTGCCCTGTCAACAGCACAAATGCTTCCACTCTACCATGTCACCCCCTGGCTTATAAACTTGAGAGTCACCGAGCCCTGCAGCCCTCAGCACGCCACACAGAACTGACCCTGGCAAGGTAAAGCTGGATTCTCTTATAGACATCAATGCCTCGCTAAGGACCTAGCTAATAGTCCTCCGACAAGTGTAAGCCCCACTGGAAAACCTCAGGATGACTACTGCTGCCAGCCCCAGCTGAGGGCTGCCACAGTGGAAAAACAATTCCAGCACTGCCTGCCTTAGCTACTTCAAAAGCGAGGTCTGTCAAATTCCCACCACCCCTTAACTCCACTAATCTCCAAGCTCTTCAAAGAAATGGTTCTTCGTAAAACAGGACATAGCTACAGAAAAGAGAAACAAAATAGTTTAGAAGGTTGTTGATCTCTTGAAAATATTTACTAGGATGAAGAGAAACTGTGATCGGAAGTACCGTTAGATAGCTACATCATATTATTCAGAAACCCTGAAAGGTGCTACAGCTTTGTAAGGTTAAAACTAGGTCATCAGGGGAACTCTTAAATATACACAAGGATATTTTCCATCGCGATCAGCCTGTTCAATTTGCCACTCAGTCCCCATCCTCCTTATCCATTTTTCGAGGTCTCTATTTTTTAAAGGATGATTTTTTTAATGATTTGCTACCGTCCTTTATTACTGTGGTCTTACTTTATTACTGTGTCTTGAATTAACTGGCGCCTCCTACGTCACTGCAGCATGCCTCCATCAGTTCAGAACGGTTACATTTTCGGTGGCCATGTGCCCTAACAGGCCACCAAGTTCTAGATAGCAGGTCCCAGAAGTATCACTTTCAGCACCAGCACCCGTCACCAACGGACTCCCAGTTGTTGTGTTCCACAGGCAGCAAGGGCGGAGGCCCTCCCACTGCAAGCTCTCCAGCCTGCACCAGCAGGCAGCACTCATGGGTGGCCACCCTAACGTTATTAACACGGTCAGAGCTTCCAGCCTGTGAGGGCTGTAAGTCACCTGCTGGACAGGAATGGTCAAGGATGAAAGCTTAGAACCCTGGGAATGTATCATTTTCCGCTAGAGCTGACACGGACACAGGTTATCCAGGTGTCCCTCCTGTATAAAGGACAAGACAAGAGCTCTTACTCAAGCCGTTTACAAAAATAAAACCAAAATCAAAAGAATGTGATTTTAAAAATCTGCATGTAAGCCCAGTTTCTTCAGATTCAACTAGCCCCTAGCCCCTTGACCAACAGGAACCCAAAGCTCATGCTATTCATGTGTTCTGTCCCTTACTTTAGTAAACTTTCCCATTTGCTACCATTTCATCGAACCAAACACCATTTTCCCTACAACAATGCCCTAGGCATGTTTTTTTTTTTAACTTTTTTTAGTATTTAACCTTTTTTTTAATTAAATTTTCCTAGGCATGTTTTAATTGAGGTAGCAAGGCAAGCTCTCAACCGATACATAATGCCTCTTTAAATTAAAACACAGCTTTTGCAGATTCAGTAATCAAAAATAGTCACAGTAAGACTTGCTATGGTTTGAATGTCTGCACGGGCTCATGTACTGGAACACTTGATTCTCCGCACTGTTTGGGAGGTTCAGAACCTTCAGGAGGCAGAGTCTAGATGGAGAAAGTAGGATCCTTAAGCGCAGGCCTTGAGGGCCGCAGCCTGGCCACACTTCCGAGAGAGCCTTCTGCCTCCTGGTTGGCAGCTGCCACCCGCTTGTTGCCATGGACCAAGCCCTTTGCCATGCCTTCCCCACCATGATGGACTGATACCACCTGAACTGTGTTCAAAATAACTTTCCTCACTAGAGTTGCTCCAGTGAAAAATAAATAGCTGAGACAGTTTTCATAACCACAAAATCACAGTGACACAAAGGTCACGGAATCCAGTGTGTTCCCTCGTAACACAGGGCTGCTCCCCACCGAACTACAGTGAGGTAGCCTTGCGTTTCTTCTCCCCTGCCCCCTCAAGTCTTCCCATCAGTCTTTTGTGCCCTGAATCCCGAGGCTTTACAGTCCAAGGCAGCAGTCAGTGTGGTTGGGAAGCTTCTTAGGGGCCCTTGGAAGCCACATGATCTATGCAAGAACATTCCCCAAGAGCCTAGAGGTACACACAGGCACACCACCATTACACCGGACCGACACGTCCCTCTGGAACTGTCACTATCTCAAATTCTGCTCCCCAAAGGAAATCCCCCTAAGTGCATGCTCTTTACACTGAGAGGACGCTCCTGGACTTGTGTGCTGCTGGAAGGTCTTCAGCTAAGTCAGCCAGGATTTAGAACTGCCTCAGATGTGCTGATTTCAAAACACTCGGCCACTCTCCTTCGGAACTACATGCCTGCCTATATGCCCTCTTGAAATATGGCATCCGATATGAACATGAGATGTTACCCTCTAGGCCTCAATGTCTGCCACTCACGGTGCTGGGCACACTAGGTTTCTCCAGCTCCGACAATTTCAGATTTCAAACTTTTGTCTTTTCCAGGCTGTGAAAGCATTCTCAGCTGGGAGAATGTGTACAGATAACTGACTTATTGACATGCTAACCTCATGTGGCAAATTCACAGCCCTCCTTCTATTCCAGCTTTAAATAAAACAATGTTTGAAGTGGGTACTGGCTTCTCGTTTGGGGCTATAAAAATAATTTTTTTCTTCTCGTCTTTTTTAGTTTTTGTTTGTTTGTTTTCTTCTTTTCTTTCTTTACTTTTTTTTTTTTTTTTTAAGATGGGGTTTGAGATGTAAGTTTCTGTCAACTTGCCACAACCTACAATCACTAGACACAAGAGTCTGGACTGAGGAGCTGTCAAGATCGGGTTGTCCTGCGACCTTGTCTGTGGGGCCGTCTTAACTTTTAGCTCACGGGGGAAGGCGCAGCACTGTAGGCAGCACCACTCCCTGGCTGGGATTCCTTGGCTGTGTAAAGCAGGAGCACAGAGGGGCTAGCTGACCGCTAGGCAAGCATGGGTGCATCTGCTCCTCTCAGCTCTTCGCTTGGGTTTGCTGTAGCTAGCCGCTCAAGTTCCTGCCTTCAAGGGCCTCCAATGGTGGGCTGCGACCTGAATTTCTATGCAAAGGGGCCCTTCCTCCCTCATTTCTCAAGGTGTTTGAACCCAAACCGGGATTTACTGTGTTTTGCCAGTCTGCTACATCCTTTTTTCTTTCTTTGAGACAGGGTCCCACTTTGTTGCTCTGGCTGGTCTGGGACTCACTGTCTACACCAGGCTGGCCTCAAGCTCCCAAAGATCCACCTGCTGGGATTAAAGGTGCACGCCACCAGACCTCACCAGTCTAGTCTTAACCTCCTCAGTTCGGTTCATCGCCCTGCTTTAGCCTCCCAGGTAACGCGATGGCCAGCTCATGAAAATACTTCTGAGCCTTTACTCTGTCCATCAGTGCCTTGGCTCCTCCTGCCTGTGCCACAACAGTGAATGTTTGTCCACCACATGTATGCAAACCAAGTAATCATTCCCACATTCCCACAAGAAGTATTTGACTTCTTGTTGTTAATAAACATTTTTAATACACGCAATGCTACATCGATGAACAAATAAAAGTACATAAAAATATAAAGCCCTTAGGGATGTCATTAAGAAAGGCATCATGTAAAACTGTATGTTAATAGCCAGGCATGGTGGCACACATCTTTAATCCCAGCACACAGCAGGCAGAAGCAGGTGGATCTCTGTGAGTCTGAGGCTAGCCTGGTCTAAAGAACGAATTATAGGACAGCCAGGGCTACACAGAGAAACCCTGTTTTAGGGGTAAAACAAAAAGCAAACTACATGTTAACAAGCCCAGGATACAAATACATTCAGAGAATGGAAGTAAAATTGTACATATTAAATATAAAATGTTCTATTTTTTTCCTTGCAAAAAGAAGTTATTTTAATTGGACATTGCTAATATTTATTTTAAATCCTCTTTAAAGAACATCATCAAGCCAATGCAAATATGCCCTCAGCTGAGAGAAAATGAATAGTGAGCTATTTATATGCTAAAACTAACAAGAAACCTATATTTAGAATTTATAAAGTTTTGTATCACCATTAGATAGTTTAAAATTATACAAAAGTTTTGAATAGATACTACTCCAAAATTTAAAATGGGCAACAAATACTTAAAAGGATGTTCAAGGGGCTGGAAAGATGTCTCAGAGGGTAAGAACACTGGCTGCTCTTCCAAAGGTCCCAAGTTCAATTCCCAGCAACCACATGGTGGCTCATAACCATCTATAGTGAGATCTGCTGCCCTCTTCTGGTGTGGAGGCAGACATGCAGTCAGTATATTGCATAAATAATGAATCTTTAAAAAATTTTTAAATTAAAAAAAAACGACCAATAAAAAAAAAACTGTTACCATAATGTGGAGAAGCCCCCTCCTGATAAGAGTTTGAAACTGTGAATCTGCCTAAAGCTGTCTTGCAGTGCTTCATAACATTAGACTTCATGTTAGCATATGTCCAAGAAATTGCACGTGTAAGCATATTTGTTCTACCATGAAAAGGGAGCACGCATGAAAGTTATAGTTGTAACCAGTAAATATATATACACACATATGCATATAGTTGTGTTTTCCCTTTTATTGAAAATAGATCCTTTTTTCCTATAATATATCCTGATTAATTCCCCTCCCTCTACTCCTTCCAGTTCCTCCCCACCTCCCCAGGTCTTCTCATTGATCAATGGGCAAAGAATTCCTCATGTTGCTCCAAAATAACCAATGCCAATACTTCTTTTGTGGAAAAACTTATGCTTTACCTGGTTCGTGAACAATATTTCCAATGCTGTGTTTCTCCTCTTCCTCTTCTAAAATAAAGCCGCCTTTGGTGTCAATCATTTTGGGAGCTGGCTTTACACTGGTCATGCCTACAGAAAGCAGATGAATGCAGTCATCAGCCTGTGTACCCCCCCCCCCCCCCCCGTGGGGAAACAGGAAAAGGATAACAGTGTCACCAACTTCGAGTCAAACTGTCCTGAAGATCCCAGCTAGCATAGGAAAACAAAACAAACAAACGCCTAGGTGTTAGAAAGGAGTA
Source organism: Psammomys obesus (assembly GCF_907164565.1). Classification (NCBI taxonomy): domain Eukaryota; kingdom Metazoa; phylum Chordata; class Mammalia; order Rodentia; family Muridae; genus Psammomys; species Psammomys obesus. Next base: position 2,542,503 of record NW_026589732.1, read on the forward strand.
AAATGCTATTTCCTCACAGGTGACATGACCATGTATGTAAAGAGCCCCAAGAACCTGCCGCACAATTAAAGAACAGCCCCCTGAAGCCGCTACACTGACCACAGGAGACACAGAAATCAAAGACAACACAGGCCCCTGGGATGTACCAGGCAGAGCTCACTGGACTGTGCGTTAGGAAATGGGAACTTGGAGGACCACTCCTACAGCCACAATAAATCCACCCCACACCCAGATCTCAATGAACTCCCAGCACTTCAGAGGTTTAGTGCCAATCAGAGACAGGAAAAACTACTCAACACCACTAGAGGAACACCTACACCTCTAACACCTCTCCAGTGAATTCCAGCTGGGTGCCCTCTGCTTCCATTCTGATGCAATGTACCTGGAGTTGAAGCCCACAGGTCAAGGGTTCAGTTCCCAACTACACAACTTCAGATGCTAACTGGAGGCAGGGACTTTGGTCAGCTGGCTATAAATCAGCTTCTAAAGCTACTTCCCTCCCCACCACCTGCATTACCAGACCCAGGCATCTTATGCTACTCCTAGTTCCCTGTAGCCCCGGTGTGGAACTGAACTGCACTGTCCCTACGCTTGCCAGGCTGTCTGAAGTTGTAGAGACTCTCACGGCCTTAGACATTCCCAGCAGGTAGGAGAAAAACATCTGTAAGACATTTCACCTACCAGCGTCTACCTGCATATGGATAATGAGAAACTGAGGCTGCACAGAGATCTTACAAGATCTGCACTAGAACCAACAAAGATTATGAAAATAACTTTTCATATTACAAAATGGTATAGAAGGACTTTCAAATGACTTTGTAAGATCCAAATCTAAGTCACAAGCCAGCTCTGCTGGTCAGGGGCAACCGATCAAATTCAATGGCAACTCTAAAAGTACAAACTGCCATAAAACATACGCATTATTGTTGTTCAGTACATACTGCCAAAACAAAACATACATACATACATATAAATGGAATTGTGAGAGAGAGGGATAAAAAAGTAAATTACTTTTGTATGAATAATTTGGGTGAATTATACCAGCAGCCCAAGGCACAACTGACATTAAAAATACAGAAAATAGCAAGGCAGGGGCTACCCTAAGGTGCCGAGTGTAGCCAAAATGAACCCAGGGCCACATGGTACTGATTAATTAGGTACTGATTAACCTGAGAAAAAAAAAATCTCTTTTCTTTATTGATGTCAACTGCCAGTCCGTAAAAACAAGCCCTGCCCTTTCCATTTTCCTAGATAGCCATGAGAATCCAATCGGGTAACTCCAAAGAGCGGGACACTGCCGGTGTTACTCTACCAGGCCCGGGAAAAAGACCATTACTTAAGCTGGGCGCAGGCTTATGTAATGGTTGCCAGGCTGAAAGCTCTGCCCCACAGAGGCGCCAGGCAAAGGGCACGACAGGGAAGGTCTGGAACCGCGGAGGCGCGGCCATGCACGGCTGTTCCCACACAGCGAGGCCGAGGGGGCCGCCGTGGTGCAGCGTGAAGGCCCGGGATGCGGTCACAAGCCCGCGGGAGGGAGCCGTGCGCGCGCCCGTCGGGGCCCCACCTCCGGTGGCCGCCGCCGCGGGGTACGGCCGCGCCGCCAGCCGCGCCTGGCGCAGCATCAGCGCCCGCTGCCGCTTCCGCTCCACGCTAGCGCGTACGGCGGCCGGCAGCTCCGTGGGCTCCTCCGCGGCCGCGGGCTCCGGTGACGTCCGCTCGTCCTCCGCCGTCGCCATCGCCAGCCTGCTCCGTTTGTCAGCGCACGCGTAGCACCAGCAGCTTCCCGTAGGCGCCGTCCCGACCCTACCCTAGACCGCCTGTGCAAAGAAGGGCGCCTGCGCAGTCAGAGTGGTGGCGGAAACGACTGGTGGGTGTGGCAGTGCGCCTGCGCAGCCGAGGGGTAGTGGCGAAAGGAGAGAGCTTTCGTTGACTTATAACCCGGACCAAGGGATGCAAGAGGTTCAGAACTCTAAGGTCATCCTTGACTGCACAGTATGTTCCAGAGCAGCCTGGGCTACAGGAGACCCTGTTTGAAAACGTAAAGAGAGCATGGAGAAGAGCATCGGGAATGAAGAACGGCAATGTGACAGCTAAAAAGCATGAGAACAGGAAGGCAACAGAGAAAAGTAGGGCACAGTGTGAGCTCCGACACCAGCTTTGGGGGATGGGTAGAGAACCAAAGCCAAAACGACATAGAAAGCCAGGCAGCGCCATGACAACAGACTGGCCATTCTATACCCAGAAGAAACCCCCGGCTTCTGAAACCTTTCATCCAGGGGGAATATACTGTGACAGTGACTCCTCCTGTGTGGCAAGATGGCTTTGGAAAAGAAAGTGCAGGTTGTTACTCCCTGTGATTTGGACTGACATGCCAGGGGCCATGTTCCTAGCAGCATTGTTCGCAATAACCAAACGCTGCAAATTGTCCATCAACTTAGGAGTGGCTAAACAAAGCATAATATTACCATACAATCAACTGTTTTCTCTTCAGCCGTGAAGAATAACGAAGCACTATGCTGTGATATGACTGAGCCTTGAAAATGTTATGCTAAGAGAAAGAAGCCACTCACAAAAAGGCCATAGTGTGTGAGTGCATTTATATGAAACCCACGGAATGAGCAATCCCACCATCATAGAAAGCAGATTAGAGGTTCCCAGGGTGTGAAGCTACGTGGTGCCCGGGAGGAGACACTGCTCAGTAGGTATGGAACTCCTTCTGGGGTGACGAAAATTCTAGACACCGTTGATGCTTGTGCAACTTCATGGATGTATTTTCTGGCCACATTGGGGAATCAGCATCAGAATTGTATAAAGCCCCCCCCACCCCCCACCCCCGGCAGCAAACCTTAAGTGTCAAGTGCCCACCATAGGCTCTGCATGGTTCTCTCTTGATGGCTGAGGGGTATTTCTAGAGGATGAGATAATAGTGTTCCCCCCAAAAAAAATAATCTCTGGGAGTGACCGGTGCCCAGAATCCTCTCCCGACAAAGCATTGGATGTGGCAGGATGCAGGGTGCAGCTTGGATGCTTCATGGGCCCCAGTGTTTTGAAACTCTCGGCAACTTCTTGGTCTCCCTTTCCAGGTAACTCCCTCTCCTTCGGCACAAGGACTTTTGTGATAGTTTTATGTAAGCAGGTCTGAGCTGTGGGCTGGCGCGTCAACCAAGCTCAAAGCAGACTCCCTCCTCAAAGGAAGAGTGCGTGCCCTGATCTGTACACCCCACAGGGTGACAAAGGCTATGGGTTTGCCCAGAGCAAAGCACATGAGTCACCTCGGTGGGAGCACAGGAGGAGAAAGGGGACAATGACAACAAACCAGGGGCCTTGTTTGCCTCTTCCCCGTCTCGGGGAAACCGTGATGGCATCCACCTTCCCACAGTATACCTCCTTCATCTCCAACAGAGCCTGGCTAGATGAGGAAGGAGCACCAAGGACAGGGAGCACTGAAAGCCTGCAGGAAGGGGACAAGCACCCTGGCAGAGGGCCTGCCAGGACCTCCTCTCCCCTGCATGACTGGGCTGGTTTTTTGTTTTTTTTGTTTTGTTTGTTTTTGTTTTGTTTTGTTCAGTTTTTTTCTGATTCTCTAAGGCTTTACCCCTAAATGTGGTCACTTTGACCAACCACTGGCATCTGTTCACAACAGAGGAACTTCTGTGATCTGGAACACACCAAGGTTGGCCTCTGTCTTTTTTTTTTTTTTTTTTTTTTTTTTTTGACAAACCTGCAGCAACAGGAATGAGCAGCTCGATGACGTTGACTTGAGCTGTGAGGATTTAGCCTTTGTCAGTCTCAAGCCTGGTCCAGAGTGACTGTTGCCTACCACAGGCCAGGTAAGGGCCGTTGAACATGGTCTAGAGTTCACCTGTTAACAACTTTGAACTCCAGCCCCGTTAGGCTTTCGGGTCCCTGCTCTCTTATTACCCCTAATTGGGGATTTCCCTTCAATTACCTTTTTAACACGGCAGCTGCCAATTCAAAGCACAGGCCGTTTATATTTATTGGTGAGTGCTTCCTCTAATAGTCGTATCTCTGCCAAATATATTTAGCAGACACATTTGCCTTTGCAGTTTTTATCATCCTGGAAAGTAAGCAAGTGTCTCGGCCTCTGTCCCTGCCTTGGGCCCACTGCTCTTAGCCTCATTCATCCCTGAGCAGCCTCTGACCTGCTGCCGCCTCGCCATCCATACCCTACCAAGGCTGGCTGCAGCACTTTCTATCACATTGCCCAGGCCTCTGCTGAGCAGGGCGGGTCTAGAACATGCAGGTTCCTTCTGTTTGGCTAACGCATTAAGTTGTCCATGGTGAGGGCAGATGGGAGCAAGTCCCCCAAAGGCTGCTGGGACCACATGTGAACTTAAACATTTATGATGAGAAGTCAGAGAGATGCTCAGCACCTGAGCTCAGCCCCTGCTCATTCTCTTTTAGCTCCCTCATTCAGCCTTTTCACTCCTTCTCTCAATGGTTGGAATTCATGAGTTTACTTTGTACTTCCTTTGAGCCAGCTTCTGAGCTGAGGCTCCGGCACACTGCAACAAATTAGTCATGGTCTTCTTGTCCAGGAGCTCCAAGTCTAATCTGTTCTGGCCACATGACCACCTGCCACACTCTCTCTTCTCCACACCTTAAAGCTTTTTCTTGATATTTCGGTTGGATATTACTTCTTTGCACATCTGAAACTTATCCCTCACCCGTCAGCCCAGCCTCTAACCACTCCCAGCCCGCTTCCATGACTGCTAGACCTCTGAATGGTACGAGGTGCACTTTGGCTTGAGGCAGAATCATTTGTCCAGGAACCAGAAGGGCTGGCCTAGAATGGACATTGCCAAACCAACTGTTGAGTGTCCTCACAGCCACCGTGAACCAATGAGGACGCAACCCTGAGCAAATACACACATCCCTCATGTAGGTAATTCATCCCAGCTTTGTCAAACATAATTCACGTGCTCTCCAGTTTACCCATTTAAAGCAAACAGTCTAGTCTTGTTCAACACATTAATAGGTTGTACAGATGTCAGCGCAATCCATTCTAGAACGTCTTGTCACCCTGGAAACAGATCCCACAACCATCAGCAGTCGCCTCCCCCTGCCACCTCAGACTTCCTTGGCCCTGTGCAATCATCAGCCTCTTCCATCCTCGATAGATTTGCCTCCTCTGAATACTCCCTGTAAACAGAATTCTAGCATGCATGGCCTTTTGTGCCTGGCATCTTTCACTTAGCGTAAAGTTTCAGTCCACATCAGCATAAAGCTTCATCAGCATTGCGGTTTGTATCAACACTTCACTTCTGAATTGGCATTGGGTGAACAGACATTTTATTGATCCATGGGTGAAAAGCAGCGGAACCCCTGCTGTGAGCATCTGTTGGATACAGACACAGGCACGGATGCTGGAACTTGTGGGGACTCCGTGTCTGACATTCTAAAGAATTGCTGTGCTTTCCAAAGCAACCGTTGAGAATGCATGCAGAGTCCGCAGCAGGTCTAGAGAACATCCCCCTACCCTCCCCCACCCCCAGGAACGAGAAAGCTGTTTGTGTGGACAGGGTAAGGAGGAAATTTAAACGCTGAGAAGGTCTGGAAAGGGCAATCCAAAAGACTCCCGGTTAGGGCGCCACATCTCCAGAGGGCTTCCCTGGGACAAAGGCACAGCTGTGGGCTCATTCATCTGGACATTCGTCTCACTTCAGTGGCTGCCAGACCCAGGAATGCAGGACAGGAGAGACAGGCAGGGACGCTTTCATATTCCACCTTAGAAAGACACATGTGTACCCCACATGGTAGAAAAGTCTCAATGTGTGCGTACTAATGCTCCAGCATGCACACGCTGTTAACGGTTCGCTTGTTTGGAGCTCACCCCCTCCTCCTACCGGCCCAGATGCTCCTGGAGAAGATCATAATTGACACCGGCAGATACTAACTAAACTCAGGGTTTCAAGAAGTATCCAAGTTCACACATTTATAGAATGAAGAAAGCATGTAATGAGATAGTAATGACAGATAGTAACGAGAGAGTCTCAGGCATTGCCTCCGGAATATAACCGTCCAGAGGGGCAGGACTGAGCTCTGGAATGACAGACAGCCTTAGTTCTCACTCCTGCCTTTATTCCTGATAAAGCTTCCTGGATGAAGATGAGATGGAAGACAGGTGTTCGTTGGCTTGCTTTTTAAATTGGTAATCTGGGGCCAGTGAGATTAACTCAGCAGGTAAAGGTGCGTGCTGCCAAGCTTAAGGATCTGAATTCAATCCTTGGGACCCACGTAGAGGAAAGTCACACGTGCCGTGGCCCATGCACACACTCTCAGACGTGCAATCACAAATGAACAAGTAAATATAAAATTTAAGATGTTAGTCTGCTAGCCTCGGGGATTATCTGTTCGCTGAATAAAGCGTGACATCCAAATTCAGTTCGTGTCTCTGCTTGGCCTTTGCAGCCACAGGCGGTGTAAGCCCCAGATTCCCAGCCGTGACCACATTTATAGCTGTCTCCAGCAGCCACAGTTCTCAGATGTTAAAGATAGAAGTCACAGCAGGGTGGAAGTGTGATCCACATGGGCAGGAAGTCATCAGAGACTCCCCTAGACTCTTATTCCGGGAGCTGGGCTCAAGCCGGCAGCAACCGGTGTTGGGCCTTGTGTTGCTGTGGCAAAAGCACCTGTTACAAACAATGCAGTGAGTGGAATTGCTTCTTTGGCTCCCAGTGTCAAAAGCTGCAGCCCACGGTGGCGGGAACAGCACGATGGAGTACAGCGGCTCACTGTGACCAGACCGACCCCCAAAGGCACTGATGACCTGCCTCCTCAGCTGGGCCCTGCCTGGCCGTCCCTCCCTCCGAGGATGAAGTGCTGAAGTCATCCACCTGCCTGAGACATTGCAGATTCAAACATTTCACAGCAGTTTCACAGCTCCAACAAGTGGGCATTTATCTTTCAATCATTTAGAAAAAATTCTTCACTTCCTCAGACAAACCTGTGTTCTGTTTTCCTTCCTTTGTATGTATCTCAGGCTGGCCTCAGACTTAATACATAGCCAAGGATAGCCTCAACCTTCAGGTTCTCCTGTGTCAGCCTCCCAAGTGCTAGGATTACAGACGTGTGCCACCATGTCTGTTTCATGTGGTGCTAGGGCTCTGAGCATTTGCAGCAAGCGCGCTACAAATAGCCACATCCCCAGACCCTCCCCTTACATTTCTTAGTTAAAAAAAAATTTTTTTTTGAGTTGGGCATGATGACTAACACTGTAATCCCAGCACTTGGAAGGTTGAAGTAGGGGATTACCAAGAGTTCCAGGATAGCCTGGGTGACAGCACAAGACGCTGTGTGCTGTGGGGTGACTGAATCAATTAACTTCTCCATGGCCAACATACTTACTCATGGTCAGAGAACAAGACATCAACTCTATAGCCAACGGGATTGCTGTATGGCACTGTGGTTGTTACAGCTCTGATTATTATTATTATTATTGTAATTATTATATTGTTATTATTGTGTGTGTGTGTGTGTGTCACACGCATATGTGGAAGTCAGGGGACGATTTTGAGAAGTTGGTTTTCCACCAAAGCATGGTGGCATGCTTGCACAGCATGCACTCTTGGCAGCCTTGCCATCTCCCCAGCCTTCCACTTATTTATCTTTGGTTTCTCTAAGACAGGACTTCCCTGTGTTAGCCCTGGCTGTCCTGGCACTCACTCTGTAGACCAGGCTGGCCTTGATCTCGAAGATCCACCTGCCTCTGCCTCCCGAGCTCTGGAATCTAAGGCGTGAGCCACCACCACCCGGCTAGTTTTAATTTGTAATGACGTGTCCTATCTTTCTTAAATCACATGGCTCCTGCCTCTTGAGTCCTCTCTTTGATAAATATCTAATAAGAAATGGTTTTGGTTTTATCTATGCCCTGTGCTTGCAGTGGTGAGACCAAACCCCGTGGCCTTGAGCATGCGGAAGGCGCATCTCCACTGAGCTACGTCCCTACTCCCACTCCTTTTAGAAAATGTTACTTTGAGACAAGCTCTTGCTAAGTTGCTTAGACTGGCTCTGAACTTGCTATCTTCCGGCCCCACCCTCCCGAGTAGCTAGGATTACAGGTGTGTGCCACCATGCCTGGCTATTGTTTTTAAAAAGAAAAATAGGATCTGCTCAAGGTGAAATGGTACCTGCCAGTCATCTTCAGGCTAAGGGGACAATAAAGCAGGAGTCAGGCGGCAGTAACAGGCTGGAGCAGGCCCAGTGTGGCCACGGCCTACACTTTGTTAAAGAGGAGCTAAAAACCCAGGGTTGTGTGTGAAACCCTCAGTCTCTAATGGTTGACACCAAAGATCGGAGACATGTTCCGTCTTGTGGACCCCTCCCAGCGTCTCCACTGTGGTCCTCTTAGCCCTGCTCACCTATCCCACAGGTGTCGCTCAGGCCTAAGGATGCAGCCTTCTCTACCCGAGGCTGACAGAAATAGACACTTTACATCAAAAGCAAGTTTCCTGTCAGAAGCCTGCCCACCGCTCCCAGACCTGTGCTGCCCAGCAGTCAAGCCACTCAGTAATTTGCTCTTCATCCATTCACTCGCTGAACCCTGAGGCTTACTAACACAACACCTGTTGAAGCTAGTGGGGGTGATAGGAGCTCCCGGGAGTCAGGGGCATCTATTATTTTCTCTGGTTACTTCTGGTAACCCATACAGCCTGAACAGAGGATGTCCAGATCTTCTCTCCATCCCCTGGGTAGGAACACCACCTCCTCATTTTACTCTAGATGAAATTGGTCCAGGAAAGAGTCCTTGGAGGACCCCGTGGCTTTCTTGAGCAGCGGCCCAGAGCCCTGAGCCCTGAGCAGTGGACATGGGCTGCCCTTGTGGCCGGAACACATCGCTGTGGAGGCAGCCGTCTCCCTGGGATGCACAGGATAGTTGAGGCATTTATAGACCCTCAAAGAGGAAGTGCTGCAGGCACTAGGAGGTAGTGGGACATGGAATCCCATTAGCCGCTTCGTTTTAACAAAGCTCAGCCAGTTAGGCACGTATGTCTTCTCCATGAGTCTTAGTTTCTTCACCTATAAAATGCGGGTGAAATTACCTACAGGCGTGTTCTTTGGATTCAGGAAAAAAAAAAAAAAAGTGTTCGAGGTCTGGGGAGTAGGCACAATGGTTGTGGTCACCCATAGCCAGTAGGGGGAACCAAACTAAACCAAACGAGATCCGCCAAGTGAACACACTCCTGGTTGTCTGGGAAGTTAGAAATTAAATTACACTTTACACTGTCCTTGGGAGCCGTCAGCTAGCAAAATCAGATCAGGAGTGGTACAAACAGCACATCAAAGACGAAAGTGTCTGGAGTATGGTTCTTGTGCTGAAAGGAATTTTGGAGCTGTTCGACCTTGGCAATGACAGTTTGTGCCTGAACCCCTCCCTCTTGGACACCAAGATGGAGAAGTCAGGGTACCTCTGAGGGACCTTGCAGCTGTCTATCACCGCCGACTTGGTAGAAATCAATGCCAAGCAGCATCTGGTGGCGAGGTCGGGTAGGGCCGGGCCCTGGCCGACCTCTGCACGCCCTCCCCAGGGCTGGGCTGGTGATTTGGTCGCTATCCAAGGAAGGGCGCACCGGCGCATCCCGATCTCACAAAGGAGTGCCCTCAGAGACCTGGGTGGCAGCGTGTTTTCCTGCAGGAGCGCCATGCTTTCCCAAACCTTTTGTGCTGGTTGCCGAGGCAGCCACGGAGACCACCCAGCCTGACAAAGAAAGGAATTCTTGTGTGCAGTTGACAGCCCTCAGGTTGACAGCTCTGCCTTTGCCCGGGAGGCTGTCACTTGAAGAACAATGGCAGCGAGCAGGGTGGCTCTCACCTGAGACGGGCGGGCGCTGCCGCCAGCAGAGGGGGAAGTGTGGTCCAAGAGCTGCCAGAGGACCCGCCAGGCTCCTGAAGTTGCTCAGAGCCAAGAGGCTCTCGCTCTGCTGATCAGAAAGCAGAGAGCTTGAGACCTTAATCCCCATTCACAGCACACACACACACACACACACATACATACACATACACACACACACCATATATATACATATATATGTAGATATATATGTGTATATATATATGACTAATTCTTGATATGAAAACATAAATCTCAGGTTTTGGGTGAAAGAAGTCTTTCCTATCTCATGAGGTATTAACTGTGTATACATACTTTCAATTTGATGCATAAATAAAAGAATAAATACATACTGCATAATTCCCATTTCTGGGAATTTCTAAAGCTGGAGAAATTAAGCTAGGCTACCAAAACTCCGGGGTGACTGGCTGCTTCCTGAGAAACTGGCGGGGGCTGACGGCAAAGGGACGTGGGGTCACCTTCTGGGGGATGGAACTGTTCCGTGTCCTGTTCCGTGTCCTGATGCCTGGTGACCAGTGTGTGAGACACATTCCACTGTTGGCTGTAAAGTCCCTCATTTTACACTGCAAATCTCACCTTGGTAACAATGATTTTTAAAACCAAGTTCCAAGCAACTATGACTTTTCTTATTCTCAAAAGAATTGTGTGTCAGCCATACAGGGATTGTCTGTAAAAATACCCTGGCTCACTGGTGCAGTGGCACACTCCTGTAATTCCAGCACTCAGGGAGGCAGAGGTGGATGGATCGCTGTGAGTTCGAGGTCAGCCTGGTCTGCAAAGTGAGTCCAGCACAGCCAAGGCTTCACAGAGAAACAAACAAATGAACAAACATACCCCAGCTCCCAACCCCTGAAAAGAAAGATTGTAACAGAAGACAGTTAGAAATACAGGGGTTTACAAAAATGGAAATAAAACTCACCCATAATCTCATTGCCTGGAAACCTACACACCAGTTTATATTAACACCACCATTTCTTTATTTTCAGAAAATAAATTCTTTTATAATATGCTTTATTTATTGATGCACAGTTAAGACCTCAGACCTCATAAGATACAAAAAAAAAAAATGTGAAAATTCTCCATGTCTCACTTTCAATCAGTCACTTGTATCACTGACCTATAAATTATCCTAAAGATGTTATGCATGAAGACCTTATGCATATGGATGTTATACATGAATATATTATGTATAAAGATGTTGTGTGCATGCAGATGAGGCTCCCTTAGAGCAGAAACTACGGGCCTTCTGTCCGTACAATCTGTATCCATATCGGCCTACTTTCTACAGCTCGGCAGCTTGTCTTCCCATGTCGTTAAAATGTTTCCTCGATGTCATCTTTACAGACTTTTGACTGAAGCAGCGCATACATGGAAAATATGCCAGCCCAGATAAGTAAAGCCCCCCCAGTATGGTCACACACCAACCCTTCTGTAATACCAGCACCAATGCAGGAAGGTTTCCAGTGTTTCAGACCCGCTTCAGAGCATCTCTACTTATGCTATTTCCTCCCCACAAGGTAGCCCAGGCCTCACTTCTAATTTCTGGGTTGTTTGTTTGTTTGTTTGTTTGTTTTCCTATGATTGGAGAATTACATGGTGGATCTGTGGGTTTTAAAGTGTATTCGTATTGTGCATGTGTGTATGCGCATGTGTGTGGGTGATGTTTAGGTGAGTGAGTACTTGCCATGCCATGCCTGTGGAGGACAAATGTCAGTGTTTATGGGGTTCGTTTTCTCCTTTCACCTTTCAGTGTGTTATCAGGCTTTCCGAGCCAGCACCACATGGCTGGCCCCTGGTTTATTTTCTTTCATTCAGTAGTACGTGAATGAAATGCATTCACGTTACATATAATAATTTCTTTACTTTAACTGCCATATAAACTATGCCTCTGTATAAATACATCACGATTTCTTTCTTGATTCCACTGTTCATAGACATTTGGCCTGTTCCACATTTGGGCTGTTTTAGCTGGCATAAACATTCTTCAATGTCATTGGCGAATGCATATACCCTGTTAACCACATGCCTAGAAATACAACTGCTAAGTCATAGTCAATACATATGTTTAGCTTTGGCAGTAAAAACCAATTATCTCCCCAAACTGGCTCCCCTAATTTCCCTTTTATCTCCAGCGTTTGAGCTGCAATTGCTCTGCATTCTGACTTAATGGCACACCACTACATGGTCAGAAAAGCCTATAGGCAGGAGTTCTTTGCCATCCACTTCTGGCATTCCCATAAAGCCTGAGCACCCATCTCAGACCATGGCATAGTAAGTTCAAGCTTTATCATTAGGATGCTAAGTAACACCAGCTGGAGAGGGGCTGGCAGCCCTCAAAAGGAGCACAGACACAGCCTCGGAGGGATGAGGGTGAGGCTCTGTAGTGGAGTGCTCACGCAGGGAGCCCCCGGGGCCCAGCTACCACAAACACGTACAGGTTCTCACCAGGGCCACTTAAAGCCAGTTGGTTTCTTCGTTTTTGTTTTTGAAGTTCTGTGTCTGTTGGGGGTATGTGCATACAAATGCAGGTACCCAGGCTAGAAGAGCTGGAGTTACAGGCAGCTGGCAGCTGCCCGACACAGGCGCTGTTTTACAAAAGCAGCATGCATCCCTAGCTGCCAAGCCGTCTCTGCAGCCCAGACAATGGGTGTTTTAGCCACGAGCTATAACCAGTCTGGGAGAAAAAAGAAAAGAAGAATGGATTTTTCTCTGTTTTGTGAAGATTGAAATTTCTCATCCCTCCTAACCTTGGCCCTTCAACTCTCAGTGATTCCCAGAGAGACATCTTAGTACCCAGGTAGGAGGAGCTTCTTGGGGATTTAATGTGGGGGCAGGTCTGTGCTGGGGCAAGATGGACTCCCACCTCATGGACAACTAGAGTCATCCTAGAAGACAGCTCGGTGCCCGTGCATCCAGAGGAGCACGGCCACTCCTCCTGGCTCTCAAATGCTTGCTGTTACTGGCACCCTTGAAATGGAGTCTCTAATCTTGTTTTCTTTGCTTAGGAGCTACAGAGAGGGCGCCCTGATGAACAGCACCTACTGTTCTTGCAGAGGACCCAGATTTGGTGCCCAGAGCCCTCTTACAAACACAGGTAAATCCAGGTCCAGGGCCTCTGACGCCCTCTTCTGGCCTCCTTGGGCACCTGCATGTATATGGTATACACACACACCGGGCACACATATGCACATAACATAAGAAAGAAGTAAATCTTTACATATAAACATCAGTGTAAAGGGGAGAACAGGAGGGGGGAATGGGAGGAAGGGCTGCAATCAGGATATAAAGTGAATAAATAAACAAAGACACTTGTGATACAAAAAAAAAAACAATGTAAATTGCTGCTGCTAAAACGTTGAATCAGTAAATACATAAAATTACAAAGTAAGATTTTAACTATGTAAAAACTGTATACACATAAAGAAAGACTGATGAAAATAGTTAAATGTTTGTTTTTGGGAACAGATAATAGAGTTTTCTGCTTTTCCATATTTTTCTAAAAACTTGAAAGGGTTCATACTGAACAAAAATCCAACTTGAAACATTTTAATGGCCAAAATGGAAGATTTGTTTATGTATGTTTGTGAAAATTCACTTAACAATGTCATAAAAGTTATAATGCCGAGACATTTGAAAATAGATTATAAGTTACTAATAATAACATATACAAGACTACTGATATAAGAATATAAGAATATTAAGATGTATTAACAATTCCAAGCCCGAGTCACTCAAGAGTGCACTATAGTGAACATATATTAACAATTTTCTTGAACAATAAAGACATCTCACAACCTGTGTTAGGTATTTTAAAACACAACACAGGCCTGGAGAGATGGCTCAGGGTTAGGAACACTGGCTACTCTGACCCAGGTTTGGTTCCCAGCACCCAAGTGGTTGGTTACAACTGTCTGTAACTCTAGTCCCAGGAGCTCCGATGCCCTCTTCTGGCCTCTGCAGGCACCACGTGCATTGTTGCACAGACACACATGGAGGCAAAACACCTTTACACATAAAATAAAAATTGCATCTTGAAGACTATGTTAATGATCTAAAAGATTGCAGCTGTCACTAGTAAGTGTGTATGATACAAATCTCACTCTGTAGTCCAGGCTGGCCGCATCTCACTTCGTGGCTTCAGCTGGATTGAAGCTCACCACACTTCTCACACCTCAGCTTCCTAGTATTGGGATTACAGATGTAAGCCCGCCACACCTCTCGTACAAATAAATGCATTTTCCACCTCAAACTAAGTTCCACGGGAAGGTCTGTCTCTAAGAAGCATTGACTGTTACCTGAGTAAAGGCCCGATGGCCAGGTGTGCCCAAAACCTCTAGAAAGCACTCAACAGGCCTGTCTCTGAGATTCTTGGAATGTCAAAGAAATGAGCGGTCCGTGTCTGAGTGGCGTGCAATCCGCAGCCTGTGCTTGGAGCTTTTAGGGGGAGAACCTTCACCCCATGGGAAGGAAGCCTCTGTGCTGAGCGGGGTCACCGGCGCATGGAGACCTTGGCCAACTTTTCAAGTTTCAGTTTCGAGGCTGCGAGGCAGAGCGTTTACCTACCTGTGGTAACAAAGGGGGTGGTTTACGAACGCACAGAGCACAATCAACCGATTCAGCCAGTCACGTTTCCCAGAACCCAAGCCGAGTCCCACCCTTGGGCTATGTCCCATCCTGAGCCATCCCCTTTCCAAAAGACCAGAAGGGACGTCTCAGCTTCATGGAAGGGGCCAGGCTTGGCTCTCCTTTATAAGGCGGCTCAGGAATGGCTTGGTGTGTAACCCCGTAGCTCCCGCTTGCACCCCCACCCCTAAACGCACACCCTTTGCTGGCATGCGAAACCTGCTTAGAAAGGGGAGGAAAATCCCAAGCCACAAAACCCACATTCCTTTTAAGGGCTGTCTGTGTACACACCTTGGCCCTTTGACTCCCTCTGCCTGGGGAGCAGGGGATTTGGAGGCCTTCGTGGGGGTGACTGTTGCTGTAATGGCTCTTCATATTCCCATTCTGAGTTTCCCATTATGGGAGTTGGTTCAGATCTAGTCCTCTGGGGACTTTGCTGGGTTTTTTGTTGTTGTCAATTTCTTTTTAATCTCCAATATTGGACTATTGAGTTAGCCAGTCTTAGCTAACTTTATAGAATTGTAGGGCAAAATGTGCTCTTACCCCTGGCTTAGCCAGTCTTTGCCATTTCACCAAACACAGCATCCATTCATCCTAAAAACCACAAAATGACAAATATGTTAAAGATAATTTCAAACAGCTAATGCTCACATGGGGAGTTCTTGTAAGAAATAAAAAGTGAGCCAGGCTTGATGCTTGAGTAGTAATCACAGCTACTGAGGAGGCTGAGGCAGGATGATTGCAAGTTCAAGGCCAGCCTGGGATACACAGTGAGTTCAAAGCTAGCTTGGGCAACTTAGTGAGACCCTGTCTCAGAATAAAACATATAAAAGGCCTGGGGATATAGCTCAGTGGTAGAGTGCTTGCATAGAGACCCTGGGTTCAACGACTCTTATCATGAAAATAAATAGGTAACAAATAATAAGCCGTTACAACAATTGGCAAAAATCAAGAGTTTAGCTTCATAGAAGACATGGTACAAAAGGCCAACAAATGTGTTTCTGGGCAGATTTTGGGATTGAACCAAAATGTGTTTTGGACAAGGATTTGGACAAGGTCCATTTCAGCTGGCTCCTGACAGCTTTGGAGCCCAAGCCCTGGTTTGGGAGTCTGAGCCTCTGGCCCTTCACCTTCTGTGCAGGCTTTCCCTCCTTCCAGGCAGGTACACAACCTTAAAGTGCTGGGCTGCACGGAGTTGGAAGATACTTGAATGCGACAGAATGGATGGGCTTACTACAAAATCCTCCTAATTCCTCAGTCAACTCCTCCAAGCCAGTTTGGGTCCTCTCTAGCTGGGTTTCCAGCCTTAGCTGGCAGGTGCTGAGTATTCAGAGCAAAAAGCACGCAGCTCTGGGAGGTGGCTCTGGTTTTCATAATGGCCACAGGTGTTCTGGTCTGTCTTTCGGTTTCACCCTTTCACACTTTGCCAGACGACAAAGACCTAATGACGACAGCTGATTCGCCTTTCTGAGGCTCTACAAGACAAGAGGGATTTGCTACAGAGGAGACTTGCATTTTCTTGTCTGTCTTTCCCTTGGGAAAGCAGAACTCTCAAAAACAGCCTCACAGCGATGATTCTGAAGGGTGGTTCAGGCTTACATCTGGGAAGGGGAACTTTTTTTCTTTTTTAAAGCTAGAGTAAAATTTAAAAAAGCATCCTAACCAAGATTATGTGAGATTAGAGTAAGGAATTTGTTGGTAACAGCTAGAGAATAGTGAGGAAGAAACCATATTCTATTATCTTCTTTAAAAATAAACACATTTCATTATAAAAAGCATGTAACGTGTAACATCATTACAGATTAATATGTCCCCAAGTGAAGGCTAAATAGAGCCTGTCACACAGTTCTGCTTCCTTTTCTAAGCCTTAGAGTTTCCGGAAAGACAGCCTCAGTTTCTCCATCTAAAAGATGACCAATTTTGAACCCATGATTACTGTGGATCTTTCTAGCATGATTGCCACTATGAATGCATCAATCAGACTCTCTGTCAAACTCAGCTGCACTCTTTTGGTGCACAAGGACATTTCCCCTGCCTGCCAGGGCAGGCCGAGGCCACCAAGAGGTTTGCCATAGCTGGCTCTTCCTTGCACGCCGTGCCTATGATATAGATGAGTAGACAGTGCCTAGCATTGCTTGGCCTTAAAGGGCCAGAGGATGTCAACAGGTAGAAACAAGGATTCAAGCAATCTGAGGTCACCAAAGAATAGCCATGTCAGAGGAACAGGTGACTGGGGTCTTTTACACTGATGTCACTGTGGGTCCCATGTCCCATGAGGGTGCTTCTGAGCTCAAGCCTTTCAGGGTGGACTCCATCAGCTGGCTCTTTTCTGTGGTGTCTAAGAGAGATGCCTGCACTCTTGCCTTTGAGGGCTCATTCCTGCCTATCTGTAGCATCCTCTCTAAGTGCTGTGGGAACCGTGTTGACACTACATGGATAAAGCAGCCTTTCAAGCTGCTACAGGAACACGTGAGCATTATTGGGGGAGGGGGTCGAACATTTGCCTGGGCTGTAAAGTCAGGACCCCTGGACCTTTCCCACAGTGTGCCCTTGACAGCACACATTTTTGCCTGGAATACGAACATTTTGGAGTCAGCTACACTATGGGGCTTTCCGAGTGAGGAGTCAGGGCATTCAGAGTCACTTGGATACTCCAGGACTCCTCCCCTTGGTGAGCCTCGGCTGTAAAAATCTGTAAAATGGGGGTCACACTAATTTCCTTAGCTGCTCAGAGTACTCTGAGTGGTAAGGGGAGAATCAGGAACCAGCTCCCCGACTCTGACCCATATGTTACAAAGGAAGAAAGTGGTAGCAGAGAAGGTGAGCGGCAGAGCCCCTGGCAACCGTGGCCAGAGGCCGGGGCAGATCGGAACATGCCATGTGAATCTCACCATCTTAAAGAGCGCTAGGCTTTAATCCACCTGACAGCTCCTTTTTAAAGACTGTATTCAGAATGGACGAGGTCTCAGGACAGTCTTCTTAGCCTCCAAAAGGAAGGCTAGAGTGTTTGAATTTTGCCATGGTCTCTTGTCCTAATCTCCCGGCCACCAGCTGCTGTGACAGCAGTGACCTCGACCACCCCTGTGCCTCTTACTCAGGAATGTAGGGAATTAGCGAGTGCATGAGGCCACTTGACCTTCTTCAGGGTGACATCGCATGGCTCTGGGGACAGGCTTGAGGGGGGAGTCCTTTTTATTGGCAAATGATTCTTACCTGGGTTGGGTAAACATTCTTTAAGCTACACATCACTCTCAGATGTTTGTCTCTCTGGCTTCATTCTCGTCAGGTTGGATAAAGCCAGAAAACAACTCCGGAGTCTTCCCACCCACGTTTACTATGACCCGGAATTAAAAACCTTCCCTTTTTTCCTATCACAAAAGCCAAAACAATAGAATATGCTCTTAAGGGCTGAGAGAAAGCCCAAAGCCTTACTCTAAGGCAAGCAAAGCTATGAGACACCCTACAGCCCTTCTCTCATACCTAGAACATCAAGGGGGGAAAAATCCTTATACACAATAAAACTGAGGCTTAGTGGGCAAAGCACTTGGTATGAAAGCAAAGGGACCTGAGTTTAAAAGCCCAGACCAAGTAAGAGCTCATGTGGCAGCCTGCACATCTGTAATCCTAACACTTGCACAGGAAATGGGAAGCACAGACAGGAGGAGAGGAGGCAGGCTGCAGGGTCAGCTAGCCTGGCAAAGCTAACACCCAACAACAGTGAGACCCTGCCTCAAACCAGGTGGAAGGCTGAGACCAACACCCAAACTTGTTCCCTCTCTTCCTACACACACACACACACACACACACACACACACACACACACACTCTTGTACACATCACACAAGCATGCGTGCACATCAATCATATGATTTTAAAAGTCAAAATAAAATAAAAAATAATGAAACTCAGCCAACATCAATGAGGTGGTTTGAGGCTGAAGCGGTGAGGAGGGAGAGGTCTCCTGTGCGTCCAGGGATGCTCCCAGATGGTCCCAGATGCAGCTACGTGTACTGACCTTCCTCCTCCAGTGACTCGGTCCAGATGACAGTGTACCAAAGGGATGGATATCAATTCGGGGCAGCTGCTAGCTTCTTCCACACAGTAGCAAAGCCAGCACGACCTGGTTACAGCCAGTGTCTGGCTGCTCTCCATTGACTGCAAACAACGAGGCTCACTAAGATGAAAGTGCTGCAGCTGTTGGATTACGAAGCCTCGGGTCAGGATTTTTTAACCCCGGGAAAAAATTCCTGCCAGCTCCCTTCTAATTCTTGCAGTAATAGCCGCTGAGAAAGCATTCTCCTCAGGGTGTGTGGCATGAACTTATTATACTGCCTTCTCTTTCTTTCTGTTGTTTTGATTTGGGTTGGCTTTGGGTTCTGGGACAGGCCTTGAACTCTAAGTATCTCAGGATGGCTTCGAACCCTGTGTGTCGCCCAGGCTAATCTCAAAAGCACACTGTTCCTGCCTCAACTTCTGAGGGCCGTGTGTCCCGCAGCCTGCCCGCCTCTTCTGAAGTACTCTGTAAGAGAAGAAGAAATGCATCAACTTCATTCCAAGGCACAGCACAGTCAGTATTAAGAAAGGACAACATCAAATTGAAATGACCAGAGAGCTTCAAGGAGAAGACAGAGCTGGGTCGGGAAGGCTGTGAGAGGTGGAGAAAAGGTAAGACACCTCAGTTCGAAGAAACATGGAAACATAAGCATTGTGGGACAGGGAAGGAGGGAGAAAAGAGCACTTGGCTGTGTCACACCCTGGGGACCTATGGTGCCAGGGTGTGAAAGGTGGTCTTCATTGTGGAAGTGTTGAAGATTCTTGAAAGCATCTTAGCAGGAAGTGATGTCATCAGAGAGAATGATGTCATCAGGGAGAGTGGAACCCTAAGGGTTGTGCCACATTGTGAGAGAAGAGAGACAGGACTTTTAAAAAGAACTCCTGGTGTGTGGGGGACAGTGGACCACAGCTAGGTTTGGAAGGCAGATTGTAGAATTTGTAGGTGGTCGAGGGATTTTAGGGGAGGCGAAGTAGGGGACTGGAGGGAAAAGTCATCTCTGGCCTTAGCCGTGGCTCTGAGAGCTGGCCATGGGGGAGCAGAGTCTGTGCCTTCACTGCGATGTTGATTTCAGAATTACAACCACTGGGGGAGGACATCGCAGCTCCCAAGACCAACCAGTCTGCTTAGGGGTTCCATCCATTCCATCTACTCACAGGGGCTTCAGGACAACCTTTGGCTTGTTTGAGACTCTTTCTCTGTAAAAACAAAGGGTAGATGGCAGTCGTCATTTATAGGGGTTTTGAGAGAAGATGAAAAGCACATTCAAAGCCCTTAGCCCAGCGCTGAGGCAGGACAGGTGTTCAGCTGAGAGGGCCAGCCAGAGGGGCCCCTTGCCTGAGCCCCGGGGGAGTGAACTATCCCTGTCTGGCTCCAGAAGCAGAGACAGTCCTCAGGCTGCACTTCCTGTGTACAGCCACGCCCTGTCCTGGCTTTGGGTCAGCGCTCTGCAGTCTCCTGAACTATTTGCTTTTCCTAGCTGATTGATGGGATCAAACTAGCATGCTCTTTATCACAAACACCCGCTTCCTCCAATGGGAAAGGGGCTCTTCTTTCCGTGCTTGCCGTTCTGCCTTCCAGCAGCTCTGATGCTCTTTTAGCTTCCTTGCTCTTCCTTTCCTTTCCTTCCTCCCTTCTTTCTTTCCTTTCTGATCCTTCTTTCCTTCCCTTCTTTCCCTTCCTGTCCTCCTTCTTTCCTCCCTTTCCTTCTTTCCTTCCTTCCTTATTTTTTCTATTATGTGTTCTTTTTTATTTATTTTATTGTTTATGTATATAAGTTGTGCAGCTGGCATCTATGTCTATGTGCCACATGAGTGCCTGGTTCCCATGGAAGTTAGCAGGGGACCTTAGATCTCATGGAATGGAGTTTTAGACAGATGTGAGATGCCGTGTGGGTGCTGGGAATTGAACCTGGATCCTCTGCAAGAATAGCTGAGTCATCTCTCCAGCCCTCTATCTTTCTCTTCCAGGATGCACTCAGCCTGCTGAGCTTGCAGCCCATGGCTGTGCCTGTTTCTGGGACATGATGGCAAGGCCAGGGCTGTTCCCCACTCTTTCCTACCTGGGTCAGGGAAATGCCAGTTTCTTCTGAACCTAAAAGTCCAGCCACCCATGTTGTCCTTATGGAGAAATGTAGGTATAGGTCACGCGTAACAGCCCACACCATCCTCTGATGACATTACATATATGTATAACATTTAACTTTTTATCTAGAAATAATTTCAGGCTTATAAAAAAGACTAGAACATGAACTTCCCTGTGCCCTTTGTTTAGTTTCACCGATTCCTACCACTTTTCCTTTCTTTCTCATTTTCTCTCTGTCATATCAAAACCACTTGAGCAACAAACATCCAGGGGTAAGCTCTAACATCTTGCCTCTTAAACCCTACATTCTTCAATGTCTTACACACACACACACACACACACACACCTGCATTATACAAATTAAATAGAAGGGCCAAAATCAAGAAAAGTAACAACTGGACCCATAAGATGTACAATCCCAGCACTCAGGAGGCAGAGGCGGTGTTCGAGGCCAGCCTGGGTTCCAGGCCAGCCTGGGCTGCTACGTCGAAAACCAAACCAAGCCAAACCAAACAAACAAAGAAAAGAAAAGAAAAAGTAAAGAAAAGAAAGAAAGAAATGGCTAGCAGACTGAAAGCAAGCTTTGGACCTATGAGGGGGAAAAATTCATATTGCTCTTTTTTTCTGTATACCCCAAATGTTATGAAAATATATTTTTATAATGGTGAATGTGACTTAAGACGGTTTTCCTTTTTTATCAGAACAGTGGAATGGATTGTCTCTATGCTCCCCTGAGAAGGGGCTAATTATCTCTTCCTGCACCAACAAGCAACAAGACTCAGATGAAGCCATGCACGTGGAAATGGTTTCAGCTTTACACCCAGAGGCGATTGTTCTGTTATTATTGTTTTTTAATGTTTGTCTTGTTTGTTTGTTTTGTGTGGGGGACATGCTTGTGTGTGGGTGTGTCTGTGCCCTGATGCACAGAGGACAACTTGCAGGAGTGGGGTCTCCTCTTCCATCACGTGGGTCCCTGGGACTGAATTCAGATCCTCAGGTTTGGTGGCCATCTTGATGACCCATAAATGCTTCTCTCAAAGAGCTCTCTCAAGAGCTGAAGACATGGATATTTCATGTTTGGTTGGTAGTCCAGGCTGGCCTCAACCTCTCTACATAGCTGAGAATGACTTTGAACTTCTGATCCCCTGCCTCCAACTCCAGAGTACTGGGGCTGCGGTGTGCTCTGCCACACCCAGCTTAGGTTTCTTTCTTTCTTTCTTTCTTTCTTTCTTTCTTTCTTCCTTCCTTCCTTCCTTCCTTCCTTCCTTCCTTCCTTCCTTCCTTCCTTTCTTTCTTTCTTTCTTTCTTTCTTTCTTTCTTTCTTTCTTTCTTGTGAGTGGCTGGTTGGGATAACTTTTGGCTCTGAGCAGACATGTCCCCAGGGGGCCTGAGCAAGCCCACATGCAGTTCACCTCACAGTAAGGCTGGTGCCCTCCACAGCTGCATGCTGAGTCCAGCTTCCTCAAA
The DNA here is from genome assembly GCF_907164565.1 of Psammomys obesus. Classification (NCBI taxonomy): domain Eukaryota; kingdom Metazoa; phylum Chordata; class Mammalia; order Rodentia; family Muridae; genus Psammomys; species Psammomys obesus. Next base: position 2,564,600 of record NW_026589732.1, read on the forward strand.
GTTACCTGTGAGCAGGAGTTTTGTAAGACTGGCCTACTGGGGAGTACTCCCAAGAACCTGGAGGTGGGTGATAGGGTGGGGAAGGTAAGGAGGCCCTCAGAACTACCTTAGCAAACCTCTCAGCCCCTCAGGAGCAACTGGGCAAGTCCCACCAGGGAGCTCTATGGAAGTCACATTCTTAGGTTGTCCGTGTCAAGAACAGGGATGTGGGGACTGCTCATCAGTCATCGGAGGGACCTGAAGAATCTCCCGGGTTCTTCAGCATCAGCACCCCTGTGCCCCAGCAGTCCTACGCTCTGTCCTCTGTAAAGGCAGGTATGGCTGCAGGCAAGAACCCCAATGCTAAGGAACCAGAAGGGACTTGGGTAAGCCGTGACATTAGCCTGAAGAAGGGATTAATTCTTAAGGCTAAAGTAAAGTGAGACCTAGTGTCAACATAGAACAGGCCTCTGCCAAGCACCATGGCTAGGCACATGAGGGCTGTGCCAACAGAGGAGTTCAATGAGCTACACAGGCTCACACCAGTGCCAGAGCCAGTTTTCATCCTGGTCTTTCTGACATGTGACACTAGGTACCTTGTCTATGAGGGCCACCCACGAGGAATTCTTCAAGGACCATAGCATTCAACCGATCCCATCTGTCCTCAGAAATCTCAGAGGCCTCTGGGTGCCACCAGAATGGCAATGATGGTCCCTTCTTCTTGAATTTGCCCGTAGCAAGGCGTGCAGATAGGCTGACTCATGGCCTTGTGAACTCTTACTGAGGAACACCTATGTCTCAGATGCAGGGTGGCCCAGCTACTGGCTACAAGGGCGGTCTGAGTGATGTGAGGAGAGTCCCTTAGATAAACAGGTACCATCCCAGACAAAAAGCCCTGTGAGCTCATCCGCTCAATGCTCCTTTATTGTTCATAGGGAGATTTCCCCATATCCTGCATTTTGAACATGAGCAAACATGTGAAGGAGCCAAACACAGGCGCCCGAGTCACGCCAACCTCACATGCAGCTTGGCGAGTCCCAAGCCCATGGCTGTAAAGATGTCCACATCCTCACCAGTAATGCTGTCCTGCCATGCCTGTCCCTGGGGGTCAGTGTGCATCTAAAGGGCGTGGCACGGGGGTCAGGTTTGATGCAGCTGTAAGGATGTTATTGTCATCTACGTTTGTGCACAGTTTTAATAAAGCCAAAAGTAGCCACCTTTGTTTCTTAGGATGGTTGATCCAGCGCCTTGGGACACTCAAAGTTCAGCCAAGTGCTGAACGGTATAAGGCTGCTGGGAAGCTGCACAGCACACCATGAGCCCACGCAATGAAGCAGCCAGGCTATAATGCCCGGTGTGCGTGCACGTGCGTGCATGTGTGTGTGTGTGTGTGTGTGTGTGTGTGTGTGTCAGTGTTGGGAGGTCAACATGGAAGTAAGGGTGTAGGGAAGTGTGGGTGTGTATGGGAGTAGGGGGGGTAAGGGAGTGGGGGGGTGTGTCCTAGGCCACCTAACAAGCTGAGTGATCGGTTCTGTCTTCTCAGAGTGGAAGCAAAGACTCAGAAGTTGCCCTACTATCCCAGCAAAAAGAGGTATTTAACAAACAGGCAGGAAAAGCCCTCCAAAGAGTAACTGTGGCTGCTGTACTGACTCAAAGCCACAGCCCAAAGTCTTCAAGGGCCTGACCATTCCAGGGGCTCCTGGGGCTGGTGGTGTCTGCTTAAGCGGACACACAGGAGAAAAAAATTGACAGCAAAATGTCCAACTGCTCTAGTCACTGGGACAAAACCATAGAATAACAATGCAACAATGCCATTTAAATTCTTACCCATTTTCTGAATTGAAAACACTGATGGCAATGACACGGCACCAGTCATTTTGGTTTTTTTTTGTTTTGTTTTGTTTTGTTTTTTTTAAAAAAACAAAAAAGGTATGTGCCAAAGAGAAAACACAGCGAATTTAGGTTAGCCAGTGTAGACATCATCTATCATTAAAAAAAAAAAAGGGAATGTGAGAAGTCAAGAGTTGTAGAGAAGGCCAATGCAAGCGCCTACATCCACGCATCTAAGAAAGAGAGAGTAGAGAGAGCAGCCGAGTGCTGACCTATGTATGACCTTAGCACTTTGATGATGCGGAAACTGAGATGAACGGCTGTCATCACGGCTGCGAATCTGTCCCTGCCCGGAGGACGAGGTCATGAAGATGCTTGGGTCCAGAGTGGAGAGGACTGCTCCAAGACACGGCTTCAGCACACACCTCTACAAGGGAATCTACTGGGCGCAGCGAGCCCTCACAGACATGGGGGGAGCTGTAGTCACTGGCCGAAGTGAACGAGGCGAGGTTGTGAGCGTAGAAAGGCAACGCTGGGTTTTCAGTGCTTAGAGAAACGGGGCTCAGTGAGAGGAGAGATGTCTACACAGGCCTGAAAACCTGAGCTGGATCCCTGGATCCCACAAGTGGCAGGAGAGAAGCCAGTTCAGAGAACAGACCTGTAACCTCACTTCATGCACTGTGGGATGCATGAGTGTTAGCGTGTGCACGCGCGCACGCACTCACACACACACACACACACACACACACACACACACACTCGCTCTAAATGAGTACATGAAAAATTAATAAACAAAAGTGTGATCCTAGGCTACTGAGTGAGTTTGAGACCAGCCTGGGCTACATGAGACCCTGTTTTAACAATAATGACAACAACAACCACATTTACAACTCATTAGGCACTATTTGAAACTCTGGCACTACTGGCAGGTCTGAATACCTTCAGGCCTCTGCTCTTGACACTCATGCCTCTCGCCTCTGCACAGAGGGAAGATTACAGAATGGCACACTCCTGTGTGTCTCTCCCTCTGTGCTCAGTGATATGGCGGCCATTTCGGCCACGAGTTCCATGTACCACAACCTGACTTACTATTTCATTATTCGTGTGTGGTCTAGACTCTGCACACCGGAAAGGGACAGAAAATATTCATAATGCAGATGAAAGTGAAAGGTCTCAAGCTAGGTGTAATCACAGTTTCTTGGAAGGCTGAGGCATGAGGATCAGTTGAGCCTCAGAGTTCAAGTCCAGCCTTCCCTCTCCATCCCCCCTCCTCTCTGCTGTGTGTGTGTGTGTGTGTGTGTGTGTGTGTGTGTGTATTTGAGACACAGTTTCACACTGTACCTAGCTCAGAATTCACAGCAATCCTCTTGCCTTGACCTCCTCTATGCATGGATTACAGGCATGGGCCTGACATGCAAGATACCATTTCTTAAGGGAAAAAAAAAAAATTGTGATGTTTATAGCTTTTAAAACTGCAAATATCATAGATGACGAACTTGGAGCGTTTAAAACCATTATCTGATTAAGCAAAACCTTATTTCCTTCCCTGATGCCTGAGTGAGGCTCCGTCACACGTGGCCCTGATCTCCCTTCCATCTCACTGAGTATAAATGAAAACGTCAGTCATCACCCATGAGCAACCGTGGCAGGAGGGTCTCCCTTACCTGATCTGATAGCACATGCTCAGAGGCAAGTGTGTTAACATCAATGTTGGCAACAGAAGCTCAAAACTGGACAGTGGCTTTATGAGGGGAGAGCACTGAAGTTCAAAGGTGTGTGGAAATACAGTGAAGAGCATTTCACAGCTTTTATGCTTTGTAGGCTACACACTCATTTCAGGACTCATAATAAAGCTATCCACAGAGTGCACGCATGCAGCTCTGAGAGGACAGCTAGTAAACAGTAGCCACACATTCCTATAAGCATGAGGTAGGAAGAGGGAGGACAGGAAAAGACAGGGCCAGAGCAGCTAGAGGAAGGAGCAGTGCTGGTTTGAAAATAGGATTCACAGCAGAGTGAGACAGTGGGGGCGGAGGTGGCCACTGTCTCCTGGGGCCTCATCCACGACCCAGTTCCTCAAGCCCTGTACCCTGGCCCACATAGCTCTGGGAGGCAGGAGTTCCTGGGTGTGGTGCTCTCTCGACCTCCCACTGAGTAAGCCTGCTGGAGGCTTGAGCTGAGCCTGGCCACTCTTGAGGCTCTTAGAGAGAGACCCGGCTCCTCCAAAGCATCCCTGAAGTGGACGGAGGCCTGATGCCAGCCTTCTCCAGATGACAGCCCATGAGGAGGAAGCTAGGGCAGGGAAGAAAGGTCCAGACAGGCTGGCTGGCTCTAACGATCTCCCAAGTCCCACACAACCTGTTTGTCATGGCCTTCACTACGACCCGGGATGCTAGTGAGACTGGAAGCCTCAAGATGCCCTCGCTCTTCCCTGAAGGATGTCCTGACCTTTCATACCCCACCCACTTCCACCGCTGCCCCACTGTGACTGTAAATCAGCAAGACAGTGGTTGGGTTTCTCCTTCAACCTGACCTTGTCGTTGCTGGCGCTGGCTGTCATTATTCCCATATCCTAAGGGTTGTCTGGCTTGTGGTTTCTCAAGGAACTGGTTCTGTTTGGCTGATCTGTGCTGCTTTGGTTTGCTGCTAGGGGTTTTTGCTGTTGTTAGCTTGCTGCAGTCCTGGGCCTTGTGCATGCTAGGCAACAGCTCCACTGTTGCGCCCTAGCCCCAGCCTGGGATTTGGCTGCTCCGTTCTGGTGTTTGTACCACTGACTTCATCTCTTGCTTCCCCTGCGTCTGTTTTTGTTATTTTCATGAGCTTCTTGGACTGAAATTTTAGCTGGTCTCCCTCCTCACATTGTTTCGTTTTTAGAAAGCCCATGCTAAGCTGGGACTCACTGTGTAGCCCAAGCTGGCCTCAGTGTGAGGATTCTGAGATTGCATCTTCATGTCACTCTTAAGAGTGAGGACAAATAAAACTAGAAATGTCCCCCTAAGCACCACTTGGGCAACATCCAACAAATTTGCTATCCACGCACTCCACAAATCCTATTTCTAGTCTTATTGGAGTATGATTGACAAGTAAACTTTTATACATGTAGGCCTTGACATATGGATGCATTTTGAAATGACCTGCGAAGTCAAGCTGATTAATACTTTCACAAACATTGTGTGTGTGCATACGTGTGTGTGTAGTATGTGGTGTGTGTGTGTTTGCGTGTGCACACGTGTGTATGTGTAGTATATGGTATGTGTGTGTGTGTGCGCGCGCGTGCGTGCGTGCATGTGTGTGTGTGTGTGTGTGTGTGTGTGTGTGTGGTGAGAACACGAGGTAAATTCTACTTTTAGAACACACCATCACTGATACCACCATGACCAACATTTAATCTCCAGTTTGTCCTCCCCACCTCTCAGCTCCTGTGAACCCGGATTCACTCTGACTGGGAGTTTGCCCTGTTAGAGACCCCCCCCCCCCCGTGGCGAGGTCATTTGGTTCGGCAAGCAGCTGAGACTTACTGTGTGCCGGGGACGAATGGCGCTCTCGTTCGGTTCTAGTTAGTGTACTATCCACCGAGAGGCTGTTCCCTCCCGGGTGTGTTCCTGTGGCCAGGTGCACGGGATTCGGGGCAGAGCACCACTCCCCGGATCCATTGCTTGGTTGTCTGGTCAGTGGCTGTGGGCTGATGTCAATGTTTTAGAATTCTCCGAGACTTCCACTGCTTACTTTTTTTTTCTTTCTTTCTTTTTTTTTTTTTTTTAAAAAGAGCCTTGAAGTATAATACCGACATAGTAAGGTGTACTTAGCACGTGTATAGCTTGACGGGTTTTCGCCACTGCAGGAACCCGCATTTGCACCATACAGTCCGCACAACGTTCCCACACCACAGAAATCAACACTCCCAAAGCAACCATTTTGATTAGTTTTCCCATTTGTAACAGCTGGAAATTCCTTAAAGGGGGGAATCCTAGGATATTTCTTTTTTAGTGTCAAGATTCTCTCGCTCTACACTGTTTGAAAATTCATTCATACTTCTGCAAAAAAAAAGAAAAAAACCACAATGGCCTGTTTTATTTTCACTGACACCCAGAAGCCTACTGTACCAATGCATTGTAACTTCAAGGGCTGGAGAGATGGCTCAGCAGGTAAGGGTGCACACTGCCCTCCTGGAGGACCTGGCACTGGTCCCTCGCACCCGTGACTGGGGCCTCGCTAATGCTAGTAGCTCCGGATCCAGGGTGCCCAACATCCTGTTTGGCCTCTGCCGGTACACATGTGCCATAGACTCACAGACACAGACACACACGGACACACACACTTAAAATAAATCTCTGGGATCCGAAATGATGGCTCAGCAGTTAAGTGTGCGCACGGCTCTTACAGAGGAACCAAGCATAGTTCCCAGCACCCCCGTCAGACAGCTCACAGCCACGGGTAAGCCCAGCCTCTGAGGGTCGGACACCCTCTTCTGGCCTCGTTAGGCACCATGATTGTGTGCACATACCCAAATCCGTGAATAACAAAATGGTAAAAAACAATGTTTTAAGAACCAAATTCACTGTAGCTCAGTCATTCGCCATAACATTCCGTTTCAAGACACCTAGGTTGCCGAGCACTGGTGGCTGCTGGAAACAGTGTAGCCGCGAACATTTTGAAAATGTCTTCCAATGTGCACATATGCATTACAGGACATATTTGGGAATACTACCTTTTAAAGTTTAAAAATATATTTTTTTTTCTCTATCACTTTAAATCTTATTCGAATCCGGGCAAAACAACAAAATTCCGTACTTGTGTGAAGTGGTTTGGAGCTTTCGTATATAGTACAGTTGCCTAAAATGATCCCAAGCCCCGGACGCCCAGGCAGGGGCTCCTGAACTTTGCCTCCAGTCACTGAGCGTGTGTGTAAGAGTTGTGACTCAGAGGTAGAGTGCTCGGCTATGGTGTTTGTCACGCTGGGTTTGCTCCCCGGAACACTGTGGGAGACCACTGTGTCTCCTCAGGAAAAGAACGCAGGGGCCCCTGGATCAGAACTCCCAAGGTGATCCTGCTTCTCAGCAGGTGTGTGAACCTTTCCAGCTTCTGTGGAGGGTGAGTTACCGCATCCTGGCCCATCTAAGGGGAGTAGATAAAACTGAGTCTGTATCCCGGGCACCGCCTCCTCGCCTCTGCAGTCAAAAGCCACAGCAAAAACTGGGCAGGTTGCCCACGTTGTCCCCTTATTACCTGCTCATGTGAAAAATGAAAGCTAACGGGGGCAAGGACCCAAGGAGTCCACATCGGGGAAAAGCCACCTCACACACCAAGGGAAGAGGCCCTGCTTTCGGAAGGTGTTTGGTGCTAACCTCCTGGGAACACGGCACATGGAGAGAAGCCCTGAGCCATTACAGTATGAGCAAAGACCAGGAAATCAGCCCTGAGGTCAACAGCCCTGGGCCTTGGGTGCCTCATCACGAACACTGGAGCATAGCTGGTGTCAGGAATCACATTAATGTGTGTGAAGAGCCTGGTGGGTGCCAAAAAGATGCATGCGATTTGTATGTAGAAGGTCATGTTACCTGAAGTGCCAGACAGGCTGAACGGCAGCAGCGGACCTGCAGGTCTTAACTCCCAGTCCTCCTGGGAGCCATCCCACCAGATGCCCGTTTCCATGGCAGCTGCCCAGTCTGGGTCCTGAGTAGGACACCGGCTTTTCAGTTCCCGTCTCTAGGAGAAATCCGGACTGATTCCCATGCGAGAAGCACAGTTCAGAGGGCGAGGTGAGAGGTCAAGAGAAGAAACGGTGACGAGCTGAGGTCTGCAGTGGGCGGGCAGATGTGGGCAGAGCTAGCACACGGAAGAGGACCAGCCTAGCAGTTTACGGGAGGACCATTGCCTGGCTGGGACTAAGCCAAATGATGAGTGGTCCTAGAACCTGGCCACCATATCTCCATCCATTCTCTAATTTATCTCTTAGGAAGAGCTGGGTTCGTGCAGTGTCAATCACTGGAGAGGCCAGATGATCCTCAAGAACTCTGTATGAACTTGTAATCAGAAAGTAAATCAAACAGGCTCAGCAAACCCAGATCATCCCATCCTTTGTATGTCTCTCTGAGCTAATAATCCGTAAGAAAGACCCCTCCGGCAGAATCCACGTGAGTCTGTGCTCCTGAGTAGTGTTTACAGAGTGTGTTGCCCTCAGAATGACACCTGTATGGAAGGTCGAGGAAGCTGGTGAGAGCTTGCCTCCGACAGCATCTTGCTCTTGTCTTCTTCCCAGGACTGGCTTGTGCTTAGCACGTCCTTCCCAGGAGCCAGGAGGCCAGCGTTCCAGTCAGTCTGCATCAGACTTGCTCTGTGACCCGGGAGCTTCCCTGTCCCCATCTTGGTCTCATCATCCCTGTCCAAGAAATGAGAGCAGGAGGCTAATGATTTCCCAGGGCCCCTTCAGACCAGCCCTGGGCCCTTGCTCTCTGTGTAGGGAGCAGCAGGCCTGGGAGACGGGCATCGTTTTGTCTGTTGGACAGTTGGACCGTCAAAGCTCGGAGGAAAGAGGCAGAGCCGAGCCGGACAAGAAGCCACGGCCTACACCTTCCCAACACACACACCCCAGAAGCATGCGTGTGGTGCACACATGCGCACGCGCGCTCACGTGGCCCCAGAGCTGCCCTACACTCGTTCCCTGGATGCCACCCGCACGGACTTGTTGGCCGAGCCGGGCCCACAAAGAGGGGGAAGGAAGGAGGGGGCTCTGCACCTACATTTTTGTGCTGCTTACTGGTGTCAGCTGCTGAAACTAGGCTCCTGGCTGCTGTGTACTTAGCTAAGCCTGAGTGACTCCAAACACGGGCAGCCGGCGGAACGCTCCCCTCCACGCTGACAAGCTCCTCACAGCGGGAATTGGTTCTTGCAGGAGCACTCGGGGCTCCCCCCACACACAAAGACACACGCACGGGAAAACACACCTGCACACTCATGCACAGGTCGCCCCCCCTCAGGCTTCAGCTGCCCTTGCCTTCCCAGAGGATCCCGACAATCCAGGGACACGAAAGTTTGCTCTGCAACTGGTACGGTGCTGGGAAGGCTGAAATAATGCGCATCCAAGCAGCCCCTACAAACAGCAAAGACTAACACTGTCTCCCCTTTCTCAGGTGATCGTGTAAGCCACACAGACTTCCTTGAAGTGGCCAGTAGGGAAGTGTACTCTAACCCACAGATAAAAGGAACCAGAATACAGACTTGCTGATTTCAACCTCAAAACACCCATCGTGCCCCCCTTTGTCCCTCCCTAAGCCAGATCTGCCCAATGGCCATGGTTCCTGAAGAAGATGCTGCACTGAGGTGTCCACGAAGTCAGGTCAGCTATTTAGGAAGCTGAGGCAGGAGGACAGCCTGAGCCCAGGCACGTGAGGACAGCCTGGGCAACCCGTATCTGTACAATGTAAAATAAGACGATTGGGAAAGACTAGGAACCAATGCTGGGGCCGTGTCTCAACTGTGTGCCTGTGGGTTGCCTGGCTTGTTTCAGGCACGGCCCTCCGTAATTGCTCCTCGGCTTAGGTTCGTCATTTGTTATGAGAAGGGGGACAACAGTACCTCTTGCTAGGCAGCGTGAGTGCTTCCATCTTACAAACTGTTCGGCAAAGGTGAAGACTGCCTTTTCTTGGAAGCAGAGCAGGTGGCAGTCCAGGGAGGGGCGGCTGCGGCCCACAGGGGTATGGGCTGTCTCTTGTTGAATCCAAGCGCATACTCTCAGCCCCCAGCTTTGTCACAGCGCCCCCAAGGGGGTTTAATAAGCACGAAGTAGGTGGCTTTTGTACTGCTGTCACTGTGGCCTGAGCCTGGATACTGAGGCAGAGAGTTTAGAACCCTCAGTTGAAAGGGACTACACCAAGCGAAGAAAGGGAAGAACTGGGTCCCGGGAGAAGTGCTGGGTAAACCTAGGCCGGGTGCTTTACCGCTCTGGATTACGTGGGGATAAATCCATGCAGAATTCTCTTGATTTGGAGTGATAAAAAGCACATACTAGTTTAAGTAGACAAAGTATTTTATTAAGGAATCAAGAAGCTCAGGACCTGAGCTGGCCTTGGGAGGTCTGAGGTCAGGGACTCAGACAGCAGCAAGGCTGGCCTCTCTTCTCATCTCTGACAGCTCCTCCCGTCTGTCCTGCCACAGAGGTGGTCTGTGGGGTGAGCACGACGTCCGACAGCTCAACCACCGTGATTTTCCACCAGTGGGAAAGACAGTGCTCGGCCTTGTTTGTGTCACATGGTGTGTCTGGGACACTCTCAGTAACCCGGAGTCCCTTGATTGGCCAGCCTGGGTCAAATGCTTATCCCTGGTGGTGTTATGCTGGAAGAAACCGGAAGAGTCTGAAGCTGGGTTTCCTGTTCTGAGTGCGTGCCTATGTGCGTGCTTGCGTGCGTGCTCGAGGGAAAACAACTCTCTGCCCTAGGGCCTAGATGGCACAAAGCCACTGGCTCTCAGGATGCCTTTGGCATCATGTTTATTGTAAAACACGCTCTTTGTAGAGACAGCACAACTTAATACAGTTTAATGCTGACTAAATCCTGCTTCCTCAGCTGCTGTTGGCAGAGCTTACACTGTGTTCACAGTAGACAAGACTGGGGCATCCAGGCCGGCTCCCTGGAGGGACCTGCCACCCCCTCCACTCCTCTCCCCTACCATTCCCCATCTCCTCAACCTCAGCAAGACCCTGGCATCCATTTCCTCCACTGGTCCTGTCAAGGAGACAGGCGCATGTGTAGCTGAAGCAAAGAGCAACAGTGTTGGAAGGGACCTCTGGAACAGCCCAGCCCAAAAGATGGCAAGAATCCCATGAATCGCCTTCAGCCCCCTGCCTTTGCTACCTCTGCAGTAAACAAAGGGTTAAACAAGGAGAGGGGGGTGTAGCCCAGTGGTAGAGTACTTGTCTAAGATGCTCAGGCTTGGGGTTTAAATTCCCAGTTATGCCCATGCATGCGCACACACACACACCTGCAATGGAAGTTTTGGCTTCTTTGTGTGTCGTGAAAAAATGCTTTTGTTTTAATCCCAAGTGTGGATTTTTAGTTGTGCTGCAGTTTGTCTACACCAGTTAATTGTCACTTGCGGAGTGTGGCTTTTGCCAGCTGATGATGGCCTTCCACATGCTGCCCGGAGAGGGGCGTGCTCAGAATATAAATATGAGCCAAGAAAGACACTGTGTGGCTTTCCGTGTTGGCATGTGGCATTCAGCAGTTCCCAGAGACCAGAGACAGTGTGGTGGTTTGGAGCAGACAGACAGAAATGCTTCAGGGCACAGCAGCGGTGTGAAGGAGCCGGCTAGCTGTGTCTGTGGTTGACAGAAATTGGTATAGAGCCCTAAAAGAACCCTGTGACCCTAAGAAGCCTAGAGAAGCGGTTTGTGCCCCTCTCCCCACTAACGTTTTCTCTGTCCTACTTAAGGTTGGGGTTGGTGGAAGGGAGGTAGAGGCCTAAACACCCCAAATAAAGTAGAGTTTTTAAGAAGACCGCTACAAGTGGCTCTCCACTACACATGCCACACACGCACACACACACACACACACACACACACACACACACACACACACACACACACACATACACACACACACACACACATACACACACACATGCATACATGCTGAATGATCAAAGATTTGAATCCAGGCCTCCTGATGCCCAGGCCCATATTGTCTGCCATGTCATTTTGTTTCCTTTGAATGTAGAAATCTTATATCTTTCTAGACTTTAAGTCCTTTTTTTTTTTTTTTTTTTCTAAGAGTTGCTTCAGGGGCCGGGGACAGGGGCCTGGGGGCATGTCCATGGTTCCTGTGGAGTTCACAGGGCAATAAAGCAGGCAGGAGGAGGGGCTGGGAGGGCAGTTTATGGGTATCTGCATCCATCTCCTTTCACAATTCACAGTTTGGTTTCTACGGGGGGGGGGGGGGGGGGGCGGGGCAGGGTGGTTCCCATTCACATTTGATGGACGAGAGGGCTTCTGAGAGATTCCTTGATGCTCCGAAGCTGAGGGAAGACAGGAGACAGGTAACCTTCTGCTTCTCATCATCAGTGACTGCTGTGGGTGACCCCTTCTGCCTCTCCAGCTCTCTGTGGCAGACATGTCATGTCCTCAGCACCTGTCCTCTGCCTGGGGTATCTCCCCGAGAGCCATTCTCAGGACCCATCACCAGCAAGAAATTCACCCAGCCACACGCAAACACACACATAACATAATGTAGACTAAAACATGATTCCATAGAAGACCCAGAAATAAACTCACAAAGCATCAACTACCAAGTTTTCAACAAAGGTGTCAAAATTATAAAGTGAAAACAGATAGCCTCCTTAACAAATAGTCCTGGAAAAACAATGGATCTCCCCACATAGCTGAGAGCAGCTGTCTCACCTATCTCTGATCTTGCACAAAACTCACTTGAATGTGGGTCAAATACCACAATCTAAGGTCTGATCTTTTGAACTGGTTTGAGGTAAAACCCTTAAAGAGGTATATAAAGGCAAAAACTTTCTCAAAAGGACTTTACTAGGACAGGAAAGAAGCCCAAGAATTGGTCAGTGCGATCACATGCAGCTAAACACTTCCAGACAACAGTGAGAAGAGCAAAAAGAAAGTCTGCAGAAGGAGGGAACGCCACGAGAACACACTAGGCAAGTGGCTAATATCTCAAACTCATAACAGATGAAAAAGATTAAGTACCAATAAACAATACATGGGATGATTACTGACTACATGGTTCTCAGGAGAAGAAATGCAGTTGGCCAGCACATGCTTGAAAAGGTGTTAAACACCCTTAGCCATCAAGGAAACCCAAACTCCTTTGAGATTCCAGCTCAGCCCGAGAACAGCCCGTCAAGGAAACCACAGGCCTGCAGTGGCATGAAAAGCCACAGCTACTACCGTGATGCTGTGTGCTGCTTGGGCTCTGCGGCCTCGGAGCTGGGCACCTGGGACCTACCAGACACAGATGAGACTCATCCGCCGGAGCGCTTCACTGCTGTCCCGGGAGCTCATCCCCATGAGGGCAGAACCCCTCCAAAAGAAGAAGAAGGCAGACCCCAGAAAGGACCAAGCAGCAAAGGACCATTTGAAAAAGATATCCAAAAAACTGGGAAAAAGACATCCAAAAACTGGGAAAAGCCACCCAAGAACTAATTCAGTTGAAGATTTTATTATCCCTGTGAGGCTCTTGGATAAATCAAGACAGCGACCTCAGGAAGAGCATTCTTCTGAGGAGAGCTCTTCTGCTGAAGAGGTGGGCACTGTCTCAGCAGCAGGAGCTGGAGAGGGACTCTGTCAAAGCCACACTGGAAGCCCAGCAGGAAGGCCTGGGGGAGCTGAAGCTTGATTCTGCAGAGCTCTGTGCTGAGGCCATGAACTGGGACCCTAGCCTGGTCCCCTATGAGAAAGAAAAGCCACATTACACGTCGCCTGTCTCGAACTACCATGCCCCTGAAGGCAGGTAGAGTGACGTCACCAAGGTGTACACACAAGTAGAATTCAAAAGATTCAAGAACTGTGTCCTCAGAACATGCCGGCCCTGGGGGTCAGGACGAGCAAGCTGAAGTCTGCTTTCCCCAGATGAGACATCCTGGTAACAAATAAAGCAAAATTAAAAAAAAAAAAAATTAAAGAAAGAAAACCCCAAAATGCTGGTGATGCTGTGGGGAAAGGAAGCCCTTATACACTGCTGGTGGGAATGCAAGGCGCTGCAATCATGGTGGAAATCAGGGTGGAGGGTCCTCAAAACTAAAACCAGAACAAACAGATGCCCCGTCACTCCACTCCATTCCCAGAGGCCTGTCAGCCCACGCCTCTCAGTACGCACGCGGGTACATTCGTGTTTATTCCTTCACTAATCAGAACCGCTAAGAAACAGAATCAGTCTGGATGCCGGCCTCAGACGAATGGGTAAACAAGACTGTGTTCCACATACACGGTGGAATTCTATTCAGCCACTTCCGTCACCCCACAGGCAGCTTCTAACAGCCCCGCAGGGCACTGTCCGCAGCATACCTCGGCGTAATCAAGGCGGGTGTCAAAGCCAAGGTTGGTAGAGGCTGCCCCAAGGTCACGGGCCCGAAAGTGGCAGGGCCCTGCTCACAAGGGTCCAGGAACAGGTCTCGCAGTTTGCTTTTGACGACAAGTACCTTGTGTTTTTCTACAAGAATTCCCCACGGGTCTGTTTTAGCCTCTGCAAATACCCTGCGCCTTTGTGAGAAGGATCCCCGCTACCTCCCTGGAGCTGGTGGCTGAGAGATGTCTTACCATGTTTCACGCTCTGCCTAGGACAGGCCACGGCCCACACTTGGTCTTGTAAGTCATGTCTCAAGCTAGATGAGAGCAGTCACGGAAGGGGCAAGAGCTGCAGACAGGAGCCCAGACTCAGCGCTGCCCAGACCCAGAGAGTGAGACCAATACACCTCTACGAAGGGCAAGCCCGGGGCAAGCCCGGGGCATCCCTGAGTGGGTGAGCGAATCTGTTCCCAGAGCTACAGGTTCTTCTTTTGAAAAACATTTATATTCTCTCTCTGTGAGTGTGTGTGTGTATGCACACAGTGGTGACAACAGAGACTCATAACTGGCTAAAGGACTGAGAATAAATGACTGTTGAGTGCCCAACCATAGTGAGGCATCTATAAAGTCCCCTCTCCACCTCAAGAAGTAGAAGCGACTGAAAGAGTGTGAGGGCCAAAGGGAAGGAGAGGGAACGGTGCTGAACACCACACTTCAGTCATTTATTCATGGCACGGCTGTGACACCTGGACTCACAGCAGCTGGGATTGCAGGCACAGGTCTGCATAAGACTGGGGCCTGTCGTCATGTGATCATGCAAGCAGGAGCAGCCCCTCCTCCCTGAGGACTTAAACTCAGTTCACGGTTGATATGATAGGGAGAGGCATTTTCTTCAGTGGTGTAGCCACTGATAAGCCATGCACCTGTTAACATCCCTAATGAAACACACACACACACAAACACACACACACACACACACACACACACACGCCTGAAAATAGAAGAGGGGGGTAGTTGTGGAAAGGAATATGATTAATGGAAGTAGGAGGGGACATATTTTCTACATGCATGAAAATGTCATAAGGAAGCCCAGTGATGCACAGTTAAAACATTTTTTAAAAGTTGAAAAGGAAGAATGACGTAGGGAGTGAGGCTAGGTGAGGCCAGGGCGCTGCTGGGAAAAAACAGATCTATAGACCGCAACTGTTGGTCTTCCCATCACCCTTCTCGACTGACCAAGAAGGGCAGAGAAGACCATGCTCGGAGGGAGGGAGGAGGGGGAAAAAGGGTTTGCCAATTCTGCCAGCCGGTTCTCCTCACACCAGGCTCTTGGGGCCTCTTTCTTTTATTCCTCTGTAGTCATTTGCTCTCCACCTCTCTGTCTCCACTCACCTCGGCTTGCTCCCATTTCCCTTTCCTCGCCACCCACTCTGTGAACCCACTCGCAACTCTGGTAGCCTCTCTGAGAGAGAGCCCTGCCCCCTCCCCCAGTGCTGTAAAGCGCGGTGTTTGCTGTTGAGAAGATGCTCAGCCCAAGGGCATGTTCACCGAGCCCTACTTCTCCCAGCTGGCAAAGAAGGTTGCCCCCTTCACCTCTACCAGCAGAGCCCACTGTGCTACCTAGTCATCAGAGATGTGGAGAGCCGAAGGCCTTGATTGGCCTGCCCCACCTGAGGAGACAAACCACAGCCCAGCTCCATCCAACAAGGCCTCGGGGTGACAGAGGATAACTGGTGCCTATCCCTAAGGGGATAGGCAAGCATGGTGGCATGTGCCAGCGTGGCCTGAGTACCATCATCCATGGTCATCACGGACAATGGGGAACCATCAGGTGCCACTCTTAATGTCACACGTGGGGTTTAGAGATGACTCATCCATAGATGGGAGGTGACAATGGTGCCTCTGACTCTAACCCGTGCCCCACGATTTATCTCCTCACCCCAGGAAAAATGTGGACATGTGGACCTCTGTGCATGCATGATCACACCAAACTCACTTCATCTCTCTGCATGTCTGAGTCACCTTTTCCTGAGATAGAATCATATCTCAGACATTACATCACTTTGTCCACACGTATTTCGGAATGTTCATTTATGAGATAAAGCTGTTTTATTGCATTTTTGTTGAGTGTATGTGTGTGGGGTCAGAGGACAACTTGTGGGAGTCTTTATCTGCCATGCTCAGGAGCATGACTGGAGCAGCCAGCTGAGAGACATCCCCACAGGCTGGGAGATTCTGCCCCCTGGGGAGTATCTGCCACCTTTCTCTTGCAGCCCAGGCTTGATTGCCTTTAGTAGCAGCTCAAAGCTTTGGTAGTAGCTAACCAGCCCGGTTTCCAGGACAGCACGCCTTAAGCCCTTGCACTATGGCAGATTGGACCCTAAAGCCTGGTGCAAAGCCACAATAGCTGGATCTCTCAGGGGACCTTATGCTAACTCTGTCTTTCACCTAAGTGCAGGAGGAGGGCAAAGGTCTCTCTGTGTTTTTTCTGGACGCTTCTCCTCTCAGCCAGATCTGTCCGAGTGGGGCATGCCATGGATTCCATTCTAAATCCCTGGCTTTCCTGGCCAAGTCTCCCATTAGCCTGCAGATGACAGAGCAAACCCCTCAGCCTGGTGGACAGCGCCGGGCCTGTGGTCTGCCCCCACCACTGCCACATCACAGACACCAAAGAGGCCAGACCAGACTGCCCTGTCACGGGACACAAAAAAAGCTTCCTGCCAGCCGATTCTTGGGATTCTGTGGTTGGAGTTTCATTTCTCCAGTTTTGAGCTCAGCTTAAAGCCAAGCGTCATTCCCGCCAGCTTCCACATGAGGTCTTCTATACTGTGACTCAGATTCAAAGTCTTAGTAACAGCTGGGAATGCAGGTCAGTGTAGAATGCACACCAGGAGGCCAATGCAATCACCAGCACTATAGGAAGGCAGGCAGGCAGGAAAGCAGGAAGGCAGAAAGGAAGACAAGAAGGAAGGAGGGAAGGAAGGGAGGGAGGGATGGAAGAAAGGAAGAAAGGCAGAAAGGAAGGCAGGAAGGAAAGCAAGAAGAAGGCAGAAAGGAAGGCAGGAAGGCAGGCAAGAAGGAAGGAAGGAAGTAAAGAAGAAAAGAAGGAAAGGAAAGGACGGAGGAAGGCAGGAAGGCAAGCAAGAAGGCAGACAGGCAGGCAGGAAAGCAGGAGGTCAGGCAGGCAGGAAAGCAGGAGGTCAGGCAGGCAGGAAGGAAGGCAGGCAGGCAAACAGGATGGGAGGAAGGAAAGGAAGAAAGAAAGAAAGAAAGAAAGAAAGAAAGAAAGAAAGAAAGAAAGAAAGAAAGAAAGAAAGAAAAGAAGCCAGGCAGGCAGCCAGGAAGGAAGACAGGAAGGCAAGCAAGAAGGCAGGCAGGCACGCAGGAAGACAGGCAGGCAGAGAGGCAGGAAGACAGGAAGGCAGAGAGGCAGAAAAATAGGAAGGCAGGCAGACAGGAAGGAACCAACAACGAAGGAAGGAAGGAAGGAAGGAAGGAAGGAAGGAAGGAAGGAAGGAAGGAAGGAAGGAAGGAAGGAAGGACACGGTGGATCCTGATAATCCTACTGGCTGCTCACCCATAAGGAAGGTGACATTTCACTTCCCTCCTGCTTCACACATGCTGTTTCCTCTGCCTAGAGACTTCTTCCTCCTTCAACCACCAACTCCCTTCTGTGCCACAGGACTCAGCCAGGAAGGCATATACTCCAGGGAAACTTTCTGGACATCCCTCTCCCCTCAGCAGCTGAAAGGTCCATTCATGGCCTGAGCTTCACCACTGTGCTCAGATTAACACATTATAACAAGCAGACTGGAGGCCCTTCAAGGGCAGTCATGCTTTGCTGAAGCAAACCTCATAGCCCTGTCCACTGTCTCCTGGCCTTGATGCCACTGTGGCCACCCTTCTGGCCTGACCCTGCGTGTCCAAGCCAGACAAGCTTTGGCAAGGCAGAATGGGAGGCAGCATCTCAGGGCACTGTGGGGCATGAGTCTGGTTTTCCTGAGGTGAGGAATGCTTTGTCCTGGACCAAGGCTTCACTGGGCTCCTCTCACCTCTTTTCCATCCTCACCCCTTCCCAAGTGTTCCCACTGAACCACATGCCTCTCTCTGCTCTGTTTTGGTTGCTGTTATGCCAGCCTCAGCCAGTACCCAGAAGAAACAGCGAGAGGAGAAAAAACAATTTGATCCATAGTTTGAGGGATACAGTCCTTCCTGTGGGGAACACAAGTCAGCCACAGCAGCTCGTGGCAGTGGCAACAGGAAGGAAGCAGCTCACTTGCCTTTTGACGGATCAGGAAGTAGAGAGGGCTTGGGTAGAATCAGCCGGGCTGTTACCCTGCAGCCTCACCCCTAGCCCTTCATCTGACAGCCAGGCCCCGTGTCCAAAGGTTCTCAACCTCCTGCAGGGCCATAAGGTAGGCGCAACACACAGGCCTGTAAATCTGCAGCTTCGTGCGCCAGGACCCCCAAGGTCACAGTAGCTGGATGAGGAAGGAGGTGGAGGCGACACTTGCTGGGTCTTCTGGTGACAAACGAGTAAAGCACCCAGAATAAACACTGGCTGAGCACCTCCCCCGCTGTTCGAGTGATGGGGTTCAGCTGTCCCTCCCCAAAATAACAGCGCACACCCGTCACGCGTCAGGCGCTGTGCACAGCATCTCACATGCAATGCTGTATTCCATCCCACCACATCCTGAGAAGGCAAGGTGAATTGCAACTGAGGAAAATACAGCCCAGAAAGGGTAGCAAACTCCAGACTGGTCACACAGCTAGGACACAGTAGATGAAGGACTCCAGTCAGCCTCTTGCCACCCTGTAAATCTACCTTTCTGCCCACAGTAGTGTCCCTTGAGGACACTAAACATCAAACATCCAAGGATGTTTGGGATCCAAGGATCCAAGGATCCCAAAGATCCTTGTATGAATGCATCCTCCACATTTAACTGGGACAGAAGCAGCTGCCTGCTCACCTTTGTGCTTGCCGAATCCCATTGCCATCCCACAGAGTGCTGGTGCTCTGGCGAACACGGTTTGTGAAAGGCTAATTCACAGGACAGAACAGGATGAAGGTATAAGGGGACCCAGAGCCCCCATGCTACATACGTGGGATTCTGAGGCTCAGAGAGTGGCTCTGACTCCTTCCTCAGAGTCAGCGCAATTCCACCTTCACCGCAGGGCACAGGTGGAATTCCCATGGCCTCCTGTAGAGGCCGCCCAGGCTTCAAGAGATGGAAACTGCCAGTAGGGACTCCCCTGTAATACAAAGAACTATAGAACAAGCAAAGACCACAAAGCCACTTCCACGCGTCCTGCCGAATGGACCTGATTCGACACAGAGGTTCAGAGAAGGGAAGGGCTTGTCTAAAGCCACAGAACAAATTCAACTTCCAGTTGGCACCAGAGCCCAGCTCCCACTCTAAAGCCAGCCCTGCAGAGGCAAGGTGTGACAATGGCTCCTCTCCTAGCCAGAGAACACCCAGCCTCCACCAGACCTCTAGCTGCTGACGGGAGTCTAATGACGGTGTGAGTAAATAAATAGTCTTTGCCAAAAGCCTTATTTCCTCTCTTGATGTACTTAACTGTTGGCTGATCCCAGAAAATGACCTTAAAGTGTCCTCAAAGCATGCATTGATGACAAAGAATAATGACCACACTTACACCGCATGTGATGTGTATATGTTTTGATACTCACATGCACAGATACACACGTGCACACACATGCATTCGTGTGGACACAAACAGTCAGCTCCTGGTATGAAGGACACAGCAGTGAACAGAACAGACACTGTCCCTACCTTCAGAAAGCTTGCATTCTGGGAAATCAGATTCTCATTAAACAATTCATTTCACAATTAATTAGCCAATTAAAATGGTGGTAATTGCTGCACAGAGAGGTGATTAGCTTTGCTCCCAATAGAAAGTGCTAATCTGCCAGATGTTTTGAGAGCAGACATTAAAACAAGATTAAGAAGTTCCCTGTAGCAATCATAAAAAGAGAGTGGGGAGGGAGGAGTTCTTGTTTATCCGAAGGACGAAGGTGAAATGCCCTTTCATTTCACCTTGAAATGATCAGCACCCTTTCCCAGAAAACAAAACTTCAAGAGCAAATGAAGATATCCCAGGGGGCTAGGGAGATGGCTCAGTGGTTAAGAGCATTGGCTGTTCTTCCAGAGATCCTGAGTTCAATTCCCAGCAACCACATGGCAATTACAATTAATGTAATTCCGGTCTCAGTGGATCCAACACTGACTTCTGGCCTCCTTGGGTACCAGGGAAGCATATCACAGATATCTACGCAGATAAGATACCCATTATACATAAACAGAAATTATTTTAAAATACTATTCAGGATGCTCAGCAGCAATCCCTCTGAGCCCCCGCCTGCCAGGCCTGTGCTCATTAGGTAGATGTCATTATTCCTACTCAAAGAGGAAAAGCCAGAGGGTCATAGTGGTTCCCTAGCTCTTTGAAGGTCAGCCAAAGAAGTTCAGGAGCCAAGCCCAGGCTGGCACGACTGACAACAACCTTTAGAATCGTTCCTTGAGAAATAGTGTCGCTTCTAAACATTTCTAAGTGTGTAGGAGTGTGTGTCTGTGTGCACACAAGCATGTGTCATGTGTACGTGTGTGGAGGTCAGGGAACAGTTTAGGGTGTTGGTCCTCACCCACATTGTCTGGGGCAGGGCCTTTGTTGCCCACTGCTGTCCACTGCAGGCTAGCTGGCCTGAGAGTTCCTCTCATCTCAGTGTACTCACAGAGGTGACCTTCCATACCTACTTTTATGAAGGTTCCAGAACTGGAACCCAGGTCAGCATGCTTGTCTGGCAAGCATTTAATCCACGGAGCCATCTCCCCAGCCCTAAGCTCTGATCTTCTGAGCTGTTTAGCCATGAATGTGGGACCCTGACAGCACAGGTGCCCTCTTATCAGTGCTGACCTCCCCTCCACAGGCCCTGGAGAAGAATATGGCATTTTCTGAGAACCCAGAGGATCAACCTTGGGAGACCTAGGTGGGAGCCCCACCAGGCTTCTCAGAGGGGGTGGGATAATCAACTTCCTTTCCCCTGAGGTGAACGATTCTTGAACAGCCCACAAATGCAACTACAGAGGCCAGTTCCAGTGGTCTCTCAGACAAGAGGCCTTTCGAGGTCTTCATCTGCCTTTCAAGGACATGTGTGAACATTTTCCTTCTCCAAGGCAATGGCACCTCTTGGTGCCACAAACACTTACCCAGAATTTCTGCTCCCCAGTGTCAGGAACAGAATCACCTTCCCCTGGCCCAGTTGGGTCTTAGTTTATAAAGCACAGTGGACTTCATTTTTCACATGGAGAGAAATGCAGGTCCATGTTTGCCAGATTTAATCTTTGCCTGGCGGTAGTGTATGGCCATGCACTTGGGCCTGACCCGACGGCTGCCTTCCCTTATCAACAGTGAGCTGGCTCTTTGCGGGGCACTTTTCAACATCCAGACGAGGTCAACCTTGAATGGGGAATATTGGCCAAGGAGCCTTCCCGGAAGCTGCTCACACCACCCTGGCTGGTCCCACCTCAGTCCACTGCTCTGCTGCCCCAAGGCAGGCATTCAGCCCTCTTAGAAAGAGCTGGAAGTGGGCGTCTGGACAGGCGGACAGGCGTGTCCCAACAGCCCTCCTCCCAAGGAGCCTGCCTTTCAGGTTTCTGAAGAACCCTGTGCCTGTGGATTCCATAATGAGGAGGGATTTGTTTGTTGAAGGATCTTTTCAGCTTTATTGCTTAACTGGAAAGTGAGAAGAAGGTGGGGGCGAAAGGAGGATGGCTCGCCTTCACCTCAAATAGTCTGCATTCAGGCTTTGTCTGTGGCTGTCTTGAGTCAGCAGCCAAGGGTTTTAGGAATGAGGACTCAGTACTTGGGAGTTCTAGTCCTGGGTTGGCCTTTCAACTTGCTTCATAACCGGTGCAAAGCCTTTTGGCTCTCTACACTTTATTCGCCTCCTCTATAGCGTGAGACGTGATTCTAGGGCACATCAGTTTATTCCTCTGTGCAATGGGCAAAGTCTGAGTTACCCTCTATCGTTAGAAAAATCACCATGGAGTGAACTTAAGGGAATGAGATCTGAACCAAAGTTCTCCTTTTGATGGTGGGTGTGTTAGAACATGGAAAAATCTCACCAGCATGAGCACTTTCTCGGTGGTGACCCCCATCAGATTGTATAACAAATTCTATTTTTTAAAACGAAAAGCAAAAACAAAACAACTTTTTAATCTTGAAAGGCTTTTCTACTTACTGAGAGAGTTGCAGGGTAATATCAGATAGTCCCTGCACAGTCCTGGCCCAGCTCCCAACTGGCAAGCATTGTCAGGTGTTAGCAACTGAGTGCAAGCTTTATTCCTGCTGCTATCCATCCTTCTTTCAGAACTCCAACCCAGGCCATCTGCTTTTACCTAGCTGCTATTACCTTGCTGTTCCACAGTCCCTGACAGTTCCTCCAGATCCAGACAATCTGACCTTCTTATGACCTGGAGAAGCTAATTGATTGGGGAAAAAAGAAAAAAGAACCCTCCCAGAGTTCCCATCTCATGGCTGTGTCCGTTGTGTGGGGCTGACGCTGTCACTGGTGGTAATTTGGTTGTGGTGGTGTCCACTGGCTTCTCCATGGTCAAGTGCTTCTCCCTTCCCACTCCCTGGTCAGAGAAGAGAATCGCCAAGGTCGGTGGAAACCACACACCAAGTTCAAGGAGTGAGAAATTAAGCCCCACCTCCTGGAGGGAAGAATATCAAAGAGTCCGTGGACCTGTTAGATCACCACAGTGACTAATAAGCTTTGAGGAGCGCTTCTTTGATGCTATACAAATATCCTGTTTCTCCTTAAAGTTTCCTCTGCCAGTTTTATCCTAAGCGGGGTCTTGTGTAATTATGGCTGTGATGTCCTGATGGTAACTCTCTGTTTCCTTCATCACTCTGCAATACTGTTCTCAGTTCTTCTGTAGAAAAGATTTTTTTTTTCTGGGATCAGGGAGGTGGCTCAGCAGACAAAGTGTTTGCCACACAAGCATGAGAAGGACCCAAGTTCAATCTCCAATGCCCAGGTAAAAAGTGGGGTACAGTGGCATGTGTGTTTAACCCCAGTGCCAGGGAAGTAGAGACAGGAAGATCCCCAGGCTAGCTGCTCAGTAGCTCTAGCTCCAGATCAGTGAGAGGCCTTGTCTCCAAAAATAGAGAGAAAGAGAAGAGGATATTTCTGGCGCACACACAGTGTACCTGCTCACATATGATCACACACATACAAATGCATGCACAACACAAATACACGAGCCTGCCCACATATACATACAAATGCATGAACACACATGTTCAAACACACACACACACACACACACACACACACACACACACACACACACGCATGCATTTATCTCTGCTTGCCTACCCATTTTGTTATCTTTCCCTTTTCTCAGGATCACAGTCTCAGCCTGCAATGGTTCCCGCGGATGACAGGCAGGCCCCATCTTTGAGCTTTTAAAAGTGCATCCTTAGTTTTTCAGTTATCATTTCCTTCAAGTCAGTCCTAGAGCTGATTCTCCAAGAAGCTCTGGTTTGGGCCATACTGCTTCTGGGTCTCTTGATGGACAGAACAAGGACATATGTAAGTCCTTCACCTCAAAAGCCAACTCTGAACTATTCCAAAATCTCATCTTTTTCAGCACCAAGAGGATGCAAAAAAAAAAAATTTCAGATTTTGGAGCATTTTAGAGTTGTGACTTTGGAGTAGAGACACTCAATTAATTAACTCTACACAACTAGTCAAAACATTTTAAAACTGCAAAACCTAAACCAGTTCTTGTCCCAAGCATTCAGGACAATAGACACTCAGCCTGTTTATATATGTCTATGCAGGTAACATGCTTATGTCTCTGTGTCCGTCTGTGTCCAGTGAGAAGGTAACATGCTTACGTCTCTGTGTCCGTCTGTGTCCAGTGAGGTAACCACATGCAGATTGTCGGCTCCAGCTCTAACTGGCAGCACAGAGCCCACCCCAGCCTACCCCGTGCTCACTTCCAGGCTGTTTTCTCTCACAGGTCCGAAACTTCCTCTTGCCATCACTTTGCTCACCTGTTTGTTCAGCTCTGGAAGCCAGCAAAGCAATTCCTGAGGCTAACTGTGCTCCTGCAAGAAAACAGTTATCAAGATTTCTGTGTTTGTAAACATTATAAACAGCCCCTTCGGCCTTTCAGTAGACATCCCAGGCCCTTGCTCTGTCACTCCTCAGCTGTGCTGGTGTGAGGCAGATGCCTCGCTTCCTCCCCATCTCAGCCTCCTCCTGTGTGAAATGGGTGTTCTGTGTGTGGCTCTCTACCCTTGACAGGAGGGGGTGAGAGGAAGCATGAAGGGGCTCAAGAAAGTGTCCCTGCTTTCTTGCACTGTCTGACACTAACCTACACCATTCTCTGGCTTCAGTTTGGGCTCTGCAGATGGCAGCCCCGCCCCCCAAAACACACACACACACACACACACACACACACACACACACACACTCACACACACACACACACACTCAGTCTTCTATCCTGGAGCACTTTCAGGGGACACAAGAGTCCACTCCTTTCTGTATCCGGCTCAGTGGGTTGGAACCTGCCAGGCCAGGAACTAAATAAACACAGACCTGAGAGCATGGGGCTCCTGGAGGCTCTCACTGTCCACTTCAGTGTCTCACGGGAGCCCACCCAGGCTGGCGGGAGGCGAGGCTCACGGCAGTGAACCCTGTGTCCCCGCTGGCTTCTCTCCCACCAACAGCAGGCCTTCCTGAGAAGAGTCTCCCTTCATTGAGAAGATATCCCATGCTACTCCGTATGCTGACTTGGCAAGCTCTGCTGATGCCCTGTTCAGAAGCCCAGCACCCCCTCCCTTCCCGGGCTCTCAGTCCCCTATCTGTAAAATAAGGGACTGTGTCCAACATAGCTCTGAGCTAGCAAGCAGTGGCCTTTTGTTTTGCTTATGAATTGGGGGTTTCATTTACTGGGTCGTTTGTTTAGGGCTTGTTTCTGTTTTTCATTTATTTGCTTTAAAAGAAAGAGGAGAGACAAGAGTCAGAGAGATACACGCACAGAGAGAGAACTCATGCCATGGAACATTCTCTCCTTCTTCCATGTGGGTTCCAGAGACTGTACTCAGGTTGTAGCAAGTGCCTTTCCTCCCTGAGCCCTACCCTTTTTCATTTGTTTTTTATTTTTAATTTTTGAAGCAAGGGTCTCACATGGCCCAGGCTGGTCTCAAATTCATAAGAGAGCTAAAGCTCTGGCCTTGAAACTGGGATCCTCCTGCCTCCACCTCCCAAGAGCCCTGATTATAGGTGTGCACCAGCATGCCCAGCTTCGATGCGATCCTGAGATGTGTATCCTGGTAGTGTCCTTCGATACCCCATACACCTATAACATGAAAATGCTCTAATTAGACCACATTACCTTGTATGTAACCTTTAAAATTAAAAAAAAAACAATTTCCCATTTAGAACATCTTTAGGTTTATAGAAAAAAATCAACAAACAGTAGAGAGAATTCTGAGTCCTTTCCTCCTACCCCTCCCCCCACAAGTTTCCCTTATTCTCAACATCTTTGAATTGTTTGCTACACTTGTTACAACTGATGAGCCAACACTGATACAGTTCTAACAAAAACTGCATCATTTATTCATATGAAGGATTGCTTTGGGGTTTTGCTTTGCTTTGTTTGACCGTGTTAGGGATTCAACCCAGAGCCTGGGCTTTGCTGGGCAAGCGCCCTCCCCCTGAGCCACATCTGGGCCCCACAGGCTCCTGCTTTGAGCTGTGGAGAGCTCTGTGGTTGGGACAGGCACAGATGCCATGTGCTCACTGTCACAGGCAGTGGACAGAAGAGGTGGACGAGAGCCTGGTCGGTTACACTGCCGTCTTAGGGTTTCGATCGCTGTGATGAAACACCAGGACCAAAAGCAGCTTGAAAAGGAAAGGGTTGATTTCCGCTTCCCACTCTCAGGTTGATCCCTGAAGGAAGTCAGGGCAGGAACCTGGAGGCAGTTGCTGAGTGGACAGCCATGAAGGAACATTGCTTACTGGCTTGTTCAGTCTGTGTTCTTATACAACTCGGGGCTACCAGCCTGGGACGGCACCACCCACAACCAGCTGGCTCCACCCGTATTGATCATCAGTCAATGTACCAGAGGTTTGCCCACAGGCCCATCTAACGGAGGCGTTTTCTCAGTGAAGATCTCCATTCTCAGATGGGTCTCAGTTTGTGGCAAGTTGGCCAAACCCAACCAGCACAAGTGCCTTCCTTCCTCTGATAGCCCTTGCTCTTTGCTGTATCTGTGTTTTTGCCTTTTCCATCGCATCATGCCTTCCATGCTCTGGTGGGCATCTGGACCAGGCTTGGCACCATTCCAGGCTAGTGAGCATTTTTTTTTCTATTTGCACCTCTTCATCGACCTCCATGCCAGCTTTGCCCTTTTCTGTCCTGAGAGAAGCCTACAGATCCATCTCCCAGGCTCCCCTGCAGCTAGCTCCCACCTGAAAAGCCACAGAAAGTACCAGCAAGAGCTGACAGGGTGAGGGAGAAGAGAGGCCGCCGTATGTTCCTACCGCACGTCCTTCTTTGATGGACACTTCCGGTTTGGAAGTGCCTGCAACTCTTTTAGATCGTGACTCCCGTGGCTATCTGTGCCGCAGTCCCCACCTTCAACAACACAAGTCACCCACGCTCCCAACTTTTCCTTCCCTCTGTGGCTAGCTCAGTATCACCATCTCCTCCCTCATCCCGCCACTCCTCTGTGGCTCATTAAAGCCCACATGTGTATGGTCAGGAGCTTCTGATTTCCACGGAGACCCAGGCGGCAAGCTTCACGCTCCCTCCGCCTCAGCTCGCTGTGTGGAAATGAGCCACGTGATGGTGGCACTTCACAGGAATGACAGCTGAGTGAGGAAATGTCGGTGTGGTGCCAGGCTCAGTGCCAGGCTCAGTGCCCGGCACATGTGAGAGCTCACTGAACGTTCACTTCAGGCATTATTATTATCAGAATTCAGGACCAGGAGTCTTAAGGAGGGTTGTAATCTCTGCAGTTGCCGTGGGATGGCGGCGATCATCCCTCTGTTCAGGTAAGATTTATGGCCTGCTCTCTTTCGAACAACCGTGCAAGTCTCTATCCACGCCATTGCTCAACATTTCTTCCCATAAGACAGAGTGGCTTTGCCGAGGTTAAGATCACAGTCAACAGGTTTTTGCACTGGAACTAAACCCTTGCCTCCTGGTCCCACACCTAATGCGTGTCCCAGCACTCGCCCTGCCCTTTCTTTGACAGACACATCAATACCCACGAAGTTCACCTCACCACAGAACACCTTCCCACGCCCAGAGAAGCATCACCCAGCCGTACACATTCCCTAACTAAGTAAGCCCGGCTCTTAAGAGACGTGAAGCGATACTGTTGAGGGGTGACCACCATCCTCCTTACCGGGCTCCAACAAACAGCCTCCTCCCTTGCTTCCTGATGCCAGCCAGTCTTCCCAGCCCACACCCAGCTCCATTTGATTCCTTCTGACATGTCGCCACTGAGAGGGGAAAGACCCAGAGAGGAGGAAACAGAAGAGGTGAAGACTAAAATCAAATCCTTCTGCCCGCACATGGAGACTTGCAGAGTCACAGGAGGAAGGGATGAGTGAGGCTATGAGTCTAGAGCATCAGAACTGTGGTCCCTCCAGGGTCTGGGCCTCCCCTCCTGCTTCCACTCCCAGAGACTCCTCCCCTTCTGAACGTTGTAGACTCGGAAGGAAATAGAGGTAAAACAAACAGGACTCTGGACTAACAAAAAGAGAAACATCTAAGGTACTCAAGACACTTAGGAAATCACCCCGCCCCCAACGCCAATGCACACAGAAAGACAACAAGCTATGGCCATGGCTATGTCTCAGGACTCTAGGCCTGGCTACCTAGCTGCTGCCAAAGGGCTAAGATGTCAACCAAGGCCCAGAGCTGCTGAGGGGAGTCGAGTCTGGGCATCCCAGGGATCCTGGCCCTCGTCTACAGTGCAGTCTACTCGGGATACAGGCCACTAAACACTCAAGCAGGGCTGAGAGGAACTCGGGCAGCTAAGAGGGGACAGGGCTCCAGGGCACACTTGGCTTGTCTCTCAATGGGGTCAGGGACACACTTTAGTGAGCACACAGCTGCTTCCTAGTAAATTACCCCACCTCTCTGGAGCCTGCCTTCAGCCCTGCCAAGAAGAGCCAATGGGAAGCAGTTGGGGTCTCACTGAGAAGCCACTGGAGATTGGGTGAGTTGGGAACTATGGCCTCATTTATACAACTCAATGAACATTTCCTAGCTGCCTGCCTTTTTACTAGCCTCGGACCACAGAGTTCCACACTGAGTAGACCTTTACAGTCTGCTAAAAGTTGAGCCCAAAGAGACAAAATACAAAGCAAAGCATGACAGAGTCCCAAAAAGGGACTGGGGAGGAGGAGAAGATTAGGTCAGGAGAGTGCTTGCTGAGCAAGCATCAACACACATTAGACACACACCAACACTTGTGGTGGCACACAGGAGGCTGAGAGGAGCCTCTCCTGGGCAGGCTGGCTGGCCAGAGAGCTCCAGGTTAGGGGCTGGGGATCTGGGGATCGAGTTCGGTTTGTAGGGTCCTTGCCCGGCACGCACAGGGCCCTTGGTTCAATCCCCAGCACTGCACAAGATGAAGCATGCCACAACCCTAGTATTCGGGAGGTAAGGCCGGGGGGTCAGAAGTTTAAGGTCCTCCATAGCTACACAGAGACCTTGAGGCTCGCCTAAACTACATGGGGCCCTGACTCAAAGATAAGATCTAAGCTGGACATGGTGACGCATACCTTTAATCCCAGCACTCTTGAGGCAGAGACAGGCAGATCCCTAAAGCCAAGGCCAGCCTGATCTACAGAGGGAGTTCCAGGACAGCCAGAGCTACACAGAAAACCCCTCTTGAAAAACTACAACAACAACAAAATTGGCCTCCAAATGCATGCGCACTCATGAGCATGCGCGTTTGTACACACATGCAAATACACAACACCCACACAAGCGGAACTCTAGAACTGTGGCTGTGTGTCGCAGCCTACTCCGTCAGGGCTGAGGGACCTGGTCAAGTGGCTTACTCTGCCTCTTCTTGGTCCCCTCCCAACACCAAAACCTACCCTAAAAATGAAACCAGACAGAAGCTTGGAAATCAGAAGCTGAATGAGGAGAGATCGTGATGGGAGCCATCATTAGTGGGGGTAGCCTGTAGTCATCGCCTTGCCGAGTACCAAGTTTCCAGTCAGGGTCATGTATAGCCACCATGAGACTGTAACCCAAGACGCCTGTTGCCACCTGTACTTCAGAGATGAAAAATGGAGGCCCTGAGGAGAAATGACCAATTCTAGGTCACACAGCTGTCAGAGGTAGAGCAGGATCTAGAGCTGGAGTTCTTTCTGGGGTTCGGCCCATGGCTTCCTTTTTCCTCATTCAGTCTATGATGACTAGCCAGACTTGTTCTCTCTGCCAAGCACTGTGCTCCAGCCATGCAGAGGCAAGCATCACAGTCCAGGCCCCCGACTCCTGAACTCACTGTCTAGTTGAAAGAGCTAGTGATGAAGGCTAATAATAAGCTCGGCCTGTCTTGCTTGAGGGGAGATCAGGGCCTTGTCTGACCCAGAAGGCCTTCCAGAGTCAGTGGCATTTGAGATCAAATTGGAAGCTGACTCTTAGCTGTCCAGGCAAGGAGTCAGGAGGAGAGGATAGCCTGGAGCCTGGAGCCTGGAGCCCAAAGTGTCCAAGGACTCAGTATGGAGGCACTCGTCTGTAATCCCGGCATTTGGGCACCTGAGGCAGGAACACTGCAAGCTCAAAGTCAGCCTGAGCTATGTGGTAAGATCCTGTCTCAAAAAACAGACAAAAAAGTGTTCAAGAAACAGAACAGTGAGGAATGCATCTTTAGAGGACAGGAAGTGGGGCACAAACGGCAGGGGGGAGGTGGCTTGGGATTGGCGGAGGATGGAGGGAGTAGTCAAGGAAGTAGCCTTATTCCTGATGACCCTCAGGGGCTGGATTCCTAAATTAGTGGCTCCTCATTGCCCTCTGACTGGCTGACTCAGATACTGAGGACTGAGAGCAACTGAGAGCGACTGGGCACACAGGCTCTGACAGCAGCCTGGCAGCTGGAGGTGAGGACCAAAGCTTCCTCAGAGGAGCCACACAGCACCTGGGACAGCTCTCAGTGGCTGCTGGGACTCAAAACAAGTCAGAGAGTCTCCCTTCCTACAGCCCTTCTACAAATATTGAGTACCTGACCAGTTCTCAGCCTGCCTTGGGTACCAGGGAAAACCGAACAGTCAAGATTCCCTGGAGGCTACTTGCTAGCTAGAGACAGAAAATAAACACTGTAAGTCAGCCAACAGCATGCTAAGATAGGGGGCTGGTGCGTGGAAAAGAGGTAAGAAAGGGACCAGGCAGGACTGTCAGAGCGCTTGGGCCATGTCATTAGAGGTAGAATGCAGAGGGAGCCCTTTCCTGATTGTCGCCAAGTGTGCCTTGCGTACTGTCCTGGGAAGGGGAGAGAGGGCAGACCTGCTCATGAGCTACAAAGTATCTGCTCTCAGCTATGGCCCGAGGTGGGAACTGCGACCTCCACCTTGCAGCCACAGGGAATGAGGTTCAGGAAGATTAAATGATTTCTCTGAAGTCACAGTTGTCACTGGCGGAGCTGAAATTTGCATCGGGGTCTCTGATGGCATCTGCTGGTGCTCTGGCAAGACCCTGAGGCATAGGTTGCCAGTTTCTCCAGCTTTAAAATCCAGGCAGAGTTTGGACATAAATAGGTAAGGCTGGGGTGGGGAAGGAAACAGTCTTTTAGGCAGATAGATAGTAGGGTGTGGGGAATCATGGGTCCCTGAGTTTAGAAAAAAAAAAAAAAAGTCACTTTGATTTGTTTTTTGAAAGAGACTTCATTGCCAAAGCTAAGTACAAGAAGGTCAGTTAGGGCTAGGTCTTGAAAGAACCTGGAGCAGCCCCTTCACCCCAGAAACCTTCCAAGCTGCTGTCCCAGTGGGAAGGAGAGAACAGAAACCCACAGCACAGGAGATGATGGTTTCCCATGGTTTATGGATCCACATGATCTTAGCAGACTTAAAAAAAATCTGCCAGGCTTTGCTTG
This sequence comes from Psammomys obesus, assembly GCF_907164565.1. Lineage (NCBI taxonomy): Eukaryota > Metazoa > Chordata > Mammalia > Rodentia > Muridae > Psammomys > Psammomys obesus. The sequence continues at coordinate 2,595,588 of NW_026589732.1, forward strand.
CTGGTGTCTTTGGGGGAGTTTTGGAAACACAGAGGCCTGTGGATCTTATATAATGCTTACTACTGAAGAGGGTTTATTTCTCAACAGCATACTGAGTCCCTAAGTCTCCTGCACACAGGAGGGAGCCAGTGTCCCTCTCAGAGAACAGACACCCCAGTCTGCAGGTACCTTCCCAGCAGGAGGCTCTGGAAGGGTGACCGGAATGTCCTAGACCTTGGGCCCGCCTTCCACCAAACCCCCACTGTAGTCTTAACTCTGGGACGTGTATATACTTTGGGGGAGCTGTGGTAAAATGCCTGACGGAAGCACCTTCAGAAAGGAAGCGTTTGCTTAGGCTCCCAGCTAAGAAGGAACACGGTCCGCCACGGTGGGGAGGGCCACAGTGGCTGTGTGAAGAAGTAGGCCACATTGGAAGCAGGGTCAGAAAGCAGGGTGGACAGCAGCAGGAACAGCCACAGCTTCAAGGCCCTCCTCAGTGACCCGCGTAATGAGGTCCGCCTCCAACGGAGTCCACCAGCTTCCAAATAACACGACCGGCCTGGGACCCCGAGTTTAACCACATGAGCTCGCAAGGGGCAGTTCACACTCAAACCAGGACAGGATGCAAATGGGAACTGTTCAGAGGCCCCCAAGGAGGTAGGTGAAGAGCAGAGCTCCAAGCCTCCTCCTGCTCTCAGCGCCACGCTGGGCTTGCCTGGCTCTGTCATCATCCTTACGATGGCACTGCCAATGCAGGGCCTCACCACCCATTGACATCATGCCTTCCCACCTGACACTCTACCCTACAACCCACTCCCAGGCTGGGTAGGCCCACCAGCTGCTGCTGACAGCCAGGGAGAAGAGCAGGGAACACAGGCCTAACGCTGCATCACAGAAAGCACACTCACAAGAGTTTAAAACAAAGAACCAGACATCCTCCACAGGGTCTTCTCAGCCTTCTTTATTTTATTTATTTACTTGTTTGTTTATTTACTTTCGCCTGATTTCACCACTCAAGCCGCCAGCAGTTAGGAAAAGGGCTGAGACTAACTTAAGTTGTACACACAAAAATCCCTGCCGTGGTGTCTTTCCCAAAGTGTGAGTCTAGAACACTTGGAGTTCTAGACTCACCCCTTGGGAGTTGAAGGACCCTTTCCCAGGGCTTGCCTAAGGCCATCATAAAACACAGATATTTACATCACGATTCTTACCAATAGCAAAATTACAGTTATGAAGTAGCAATGGAATAATTTTATGGTTGGAGGTCACCACAACCTGAGGAACTGTATTGAAGGTCACAGCGTTAGGAGGGTTGAGAAGCACTGAGCTAGAGAGCCACGCACCTCCCAGCCTGCTTATGAAGTCAGCATGGACACCCCCGAGGACAGTCCGCCTCAACGGATCTCTGCCAATCAGAAATAAAACTGCTTCCTCATTCTGCCTATGACTTTCGAAAAGGTAATGTTAGGAACCCACACACACTCACACATTCACATGCTCATACTCACACATACTTACGTGATCAAACATACTTACATGCTCGTAGACATGCTCACACACTAATTCATATACATACATGGGCCATAGTTGAAATCTCCAGCACAGAAAAACAAGCAAACTGAAAGCACTTTCCTAAATCCCACAGTCTCACCAGATGGAGACAGGTCTGTATGTTCCCTTTATGAAGGAGCCAATTGAAACAGTTGCCATTTAAAACTGAAGGGGTGAAAGGATGAGTCCTGGCCAGTGCAACTGTCTCAGTGGGTTGGTTCCTGCTGCAAATGACAGAAATGTATCATTCCACAAAATGGAAGTCGCTGTGGTGGCTTGAATGGGATTCCCTTCTCCCCCACAGGCTCATATATTTGAATAGTTCATCCTCAGATGGTGGAACTGCTTGAAAATTACTAGGAGGTGTGGCCTTGGTGAAGGAGTATCACTGGTTTCATAGTTTCATAGTTTCAAAACACCCATGTAATCTCTCTCTCTCTCTCTGTCTATATCTCTGCCTCATGATTGTGACTAAAGATGTGAGCTCTCAGCTGTTCCTTCATGCCAGCACCATGGACTTTAACCCTCTGAAACTGAGGGTTTCTTTATGAGATGCATGCTTTCTTTATGAGATGCTTTGGCCATGGCAATTTATCACAGCAATAAAAAAAAAGTAACAGAGACAGAATTGGCATCAGGAGTGGGTTACTGCTGTGACAGGCCCAACCATGCTGGGGTTTGTTTGTTTGTTTGTTTGTTTGTTTGTTTGTTTTGCAGGAATGTGGAAGACTTTGCAGACTAGCAATGTGGTTGAATGTTGTAGGAGGGGCTTAATCGGCTCTTCTAGTCAGAGCTAGGAAGACAGTAGTGCTGAGAGCTATGTGAACGGTGGCTGTCCAGCTCTAGAGGTTCCAGAGAGGAAGAATATTAGCAGCTGGGCTTCAGACAGACAGACGTTTCTTGTGATATTTTGTTGGTAAAGAATGTACCTGCCTTTTGCTCCTGTCCTAAGAATTTGCTTGAGGCTAAATTCAACAGTAATGGATTGTTTTCTTGGTGGAGGAGATTTCAAGACAGTCCGATATTGATTTTGTTGCATGGTTATTAATAATTACTCTTATGCAGATCTACAATGAAAAAGAGCACTAGAGAAAAAAAATATACGCACACACACATAGTTTAAAGAGAAAAACATCACCAAGAAATTTAGGGTTGGAGCAGAGGTTTCAAGAGGGCTTAATTCCAGTCCAACATCATGACAGGCTTTAGTTTTATCTTTTACCTGACTAGGCTTCAGTTTCGGTTTCTAGAAACATGTAACAGGCAGCCAATCAGCTTCGGCCTGGCTTGTTTCAGAGATGGTTACTTAATAATTGCTTTGGGAAGTCCGTAAGCTCCTGACCAATCCTGGTTGGACTCATACCTCTTCGGAAGCTGCCCACCAATCAAAGTAAAGGTCACCTAACATTCCTCCAATTCCCCTGGGCCTGCCAGATGCTTCTGGGTGGCCACCATTTTGTGAAGGTGGTGACCTCAGCATGCTGGAATTTCATGCATTATAAACGATCTTTGCTTTTGCATAGCATCTGAGTCTGGGCTCTTTCGTAGGTGATTCATGAACCCTAACAGTCTGGGCTGAAAGAAATAAGGAGAGTTTAAGAAAAACCTGGCCTGGAGTAAAGGAAGTGCGCCCTCAGGGTAAGAACCCACCCAGCTAATTTACAGCCTGTGAAAGAAAATACCTAAGGAAGTTTCCGCTCCTAAAGAACAACAGAGAAAAGCTAGAACAAATGTAATTCAAGGCGGGCGGGCTCCACTGCAAGTGGGCTGCCATGCTTGTCAGCATTTATCCACACGGTTCTCGCTTTAGCACGATGAAGAATTCGTGAGTAAACAGGTTGTAGAATCTTCCTCTGTGATTACAGAGACCCACCGAGGCCAGGCAGTGTGTGGCAGGGCAGGCCTTGCTTGAAGGCGCTGTTTGGTGGTTTGAATGAAAATGGCCCCCATAGGCCCATAAGGAGTGGCACTATTAGGAAGTGTGGTTTTGTTGGGGTAGGTGTGGTCTTGTTGGGGTGGGTGTGTCTTAGCTGGAGTAGGTGTAGCTTTGTTGAAATAGGTGGGTGTAGCTTTGTTGGAGGAAGATGGAAGCCCACTAGGGGTGAGCCTTGAAGTCTCAGATGCTCAAGCCAGGCCCAGCGTCTCACTCTCTTCCTGCTTCCTGCTGATCCAGATGTAAAATTCTCAGCTATCTCTCCACCACCAGGTCTGCCTGTGTGCCACTGTGCTTCTCACCATGATGATAATAGACTGAACCTCTGAACTGTGAACCAGCCCCAATTAAATGTTTCCTTCTAAGAGTTGTCATGGTTATGGTGTCTCTTCACACCAACAGAAACTTTAACCAAGACACTCTGTGAGGGCAAGAGGCTCTAAAAGGTCATGTATAAAGCTGTGGAAGCAAAGCCTGGACTGTATTGGAGATGCCCAGATGTCGGATGTGGCGGGGCCATGGATTTCTGCCAAGGAGAACTGCACACAGGAAGTGGAACCAGCTGGAGAGAGCTATCTCTCAGGCAACAAAGCTGGAGGAATGGAGCCACCTAAACCCTTTGACATCAAACATGAGGCTACAAGGTTTGGAGTTTTCCCTGCTGGGTCTTGGTTTTGCTTTAGTCCAGTATTTCCTCATTGTGCCTCCACTTGAGCATAAACTGCCACATCAAAATCCAATTGCTGTCCTGTTTCCCTATAGGTTCCTTCCCCAGCAAGCATGTCATAAGTTATAGGAACTCCTTGAGCTCAATTGAGAGTACTTGACAGTACTCTGCAAAATCTGACTTCCATAATAATCTCCTCCTGATAAACATGCTCTTGCTAATTGCTTCCAGTCTCCTGGGCAGAGGGCCTCAGTAGACAAGGACTCTAACAGAGCTTGAGTAAAAGGTGCTGTAGGACCATATTGAGAGCATGCAATTTTTAATTCTTTTAATTGTTTAAAAGAAATAGGAGCATGGACTCTCAGCTTACTATCCTATCTGCCAGGTTGTTCTATAATTGGAAAGCCATAAAACTGAGTTATATCTTCTTTTTTTCTGCATAGCTTGTTGTTTGGAATGCTAACATTTTTATACAAGTACCAAACTTTAATGTTTCTTGACATTAATGTAAACTAACAAACTGTATTTCTAAGCTTTCAAATGGGCAGCAAGTTCTGGTTGTTAGATAGCCTTCTCTTATGGTTTCTGTGAATGTTTCTCAGGCTTGGTATTTTGATAAGGGATTATGAGTGCTAAAAGCAGACCTAAAAGAATGGTTGGATTAATTATTGCAGGTATTATGGTCTTCCTGGTCATCTGTTTATGTCACTTTTATAAGACTCGGCTTATTATTCCTGTTAGGACTGTCATCTACAAGGGATAATTAAAACCTTCATCAAGGCCTTCTGGAATGTTAAAGCTGATCTGCATAAGATTAAACTCCAGTGTCTATCCTAGCAGAGGTTTGTAGTCAGAGATGGATAAGGTCTCTGTGAGGTATATTCAACCTAAGACAGGGCATGAATGATGGAATTCATATACCAATGACAGGGTAAGAATTTATCTTTCAAAAGAAACAACCTAAGACAAGCACAATCTTCTGCCCCATAGCTATTAAGCTATGGCCTTTTAAAGTATAAAAAGGGGAGACCTGTGGAGATCCATGGGACACAGCTACAGACAAAGCCAGCCTGAGAGACAGTCCCGGATGCTCCAGGTAACCTGGAAGCCTCCAGCACCTGGACACAAATGACCTCTTGCTAAAGCAACACACCTGTGGCCAAGCTTGACAAGCCAAGTTGGATCACTAGGACTCGCACTGTGGTGTGGAGAGTTGCTTGTTAAGCTGCTCTGTTATGTTTTCGCCTGGGGAAGTAGTTTTTGAAAAGAAGTTAGGTGTTTCCACACCTTTTTCTTTTTGTATTGATGTGACTTGTTTTTGCTTTGCCTATAAATAATGAACCCTGGAATAAACCTGCTGCTGTTTCAGTCACATGGGACTCAAGCTGATCCCGCGTGTGGTGTGATTTGTCCTCACTCCCCTCTCAGGTACTGTTCGACTCTGCTGGTGGGCTCCAGCAAGGATATTCTTTCAAGTTTCCACTCTATCCAGAATTAATCCATCCACAGCGATTTTGGACACCCATATAGAATTGTCACTATGATATAAGCCAGAGGGACTACAGGCTGTGCTGCCTTCTTATACTCGATCTTCTTAGAGTTAAGGCCAGGCAGCCTTTTCTCAAAGTCCCCAGCAAGCAAGGTCTCATGTCTCCCCTCATCCAGTGAACTGGGATGGGAAGTGCAGCCCCAAAGACATTTTCTGTAGAGCAATTAGGGTGTCCTCAAGAGGGGAAGCAGGAATGGTATGGCCCTGAGAAGGTTATAGCTGCAGGTATATGATGTTCAAGTAGGAATAAAAGGTCTGGGGACAGAGGACAGGAATCGGCAACGGGCCCAGTGCCACATTCAATGGCATCCTGGCTGAAGCACCCCTTATACCTGAGCCATGCCAGCTTCTTAGGCAGGCAGTTTTACCACCTGTGCCTCTGACAGAGACTGCAGAGCAGTCGAGGCCCCAAACCCTTGTGAGAAACAATCTTTTGGGCCCAGCATGCACCGTGGGGCCACACTAAGGAATGTGCTCTTGGCTACTGTTGGGGCTGGACTGGACCGAGGTGGTGCACCAGGTAGCGAGTCGGGCCACTGTTGGCCCCAGCTCTGCAGAACCAGTGAGCTGTTCCCACAGGAGGGCTGAAGACAGGAGCAAACACTTCCAGAGGATGTCCTGCCCCGGGTCTCAGAGCCCTGAGACCTTCTTGAAAGGCAGGGCAAAGAGATGAAGCTCTGTGAGTAAGGGGCAGAAGGAGGCACCAAAGCCTTTCTTTCGCTGCCTTCCCTAGCGCCAGACAGCGAGCTCAACAGGTCCTTCACTGGAACCTTCCGATGTCATGTAAGACCTGGAGTCTCACAGCTCAGGAGCTCAGGATCGCGCCCTTCCCAGGAACACTCACAGACCACAGCTCGATGCAAAAGCAAGAGGTTTATTCCAATTGCAATGAAGTTGCCCCTCCAAAGACAGGAGACGACCCCGAACGTGCAAAGGGCAGGGTTTTTATACCTGAAAATCAGACCACGTTTGCTCTATACATTGATTGGTCAGTAAGAATAGCATGAAGATAGTTTACAGCTGGTTGTTTATGGTTTTTCTCAGAACAGCTCACCCTGCCCTTTAAGAGCTATCTGCACCTGGCTTCAATTCAAATAATCACAGTTGTTTTTCTCATTCCCGGGTGGTCCCTCAGTTGTAGCTATGTTCCTTGGTGGTTGGACCAGGGAATCCAGTCACAATCCAATTTTTGTTCTTTGTATGAGTGTAAGAATGCCACTGTTTTTGTTTTACATATTCATCACCACCACCACCACCACTTTAAGCAGTGTCTTGTATTGTACAGGTTTGCCTCAAACTTTCTATGTAGCTAAAGATGACCTTGAACTCCTGATCTTCCTGATTCCGCCTCTGGAGTGCTGGGATTAGAGGCAGTACTACCATGAACATTTGTTTTTTTCAGACAGGGTCTTATTCTATAGCCCAGGGTAGACTGGAGCTCACTATGTAGCCCAGGCTGGCCTCAAACATAACAATCCTGCTTTAGCATCCCAAATATTAGACTCACAGGCATATGCCACCTCATTCACTCCCTGCCCGCACTCTCGACAGTCCGAATTCTTCTGTGTCATCAAGCCTTTGTCTGTGCTATCTCCTCCTCAAAAAGGCTTTTCCTGCCCCTGTTTCTCCTCACAGCACAGGTTCAGGAGCCCCAGCTGAGTGGAAAGCGTCCTGTTTTGCTCCACCCAGCTACAGGGTTGTAAGCCTCCCCTTGGGCTGCCATTCCTGTTCACCTAGTCTCTCACAGACAAGATGTGAGTTCTATGGCATCTGCGACTGTGCGTCTTTCTCTTGGTGACCTTTGGGCTGTCCAGCACAGGGTACACTGCATCAGCTTCCTAGGAAGCAAAGACAGGAGAGGCAGAATGCCCTGTAGACTCCTCTGCAGCCAAGTGCCCCCAGCCCTGTGGAAGCCGGCAGCTGCACGGCTGTCTAAATAAACGGAACTAAAATTCAGGTCTTTCCGCCCACTGGTTGCATTTGAAGGGCCCAGTAGACACACACTTATGCTGGCTACTGATTGGATAATACAACTATACCTTGTCATCATTGTAGAAAACAGGAGGGGAGGGGAGGGAAGAGGCGAGAAGATGGAGAGGGAAGGGAAGGAGAAGGAGGGGAAGAGACTGGAGGTGACTCAATAATAACATACAACATGATGTCTATTGTTTCCATAATGCCTACACTGGGCCAACATCTACAACACCCTTTGAAGAAAGCCACCATCCTATCCACAGACAGACAAGCTGGTAGGAAGCAGGGTGATTGACAGCATGCCAGGGCGACCAGGACGCCAGCCCTGTCCCCCGCACCTGGCTAAAGCAGCATCTTCAGTTTCTTCATCTGTGCAGCGGGGCGCTGGAAACCAGATTCTCACCCTGCGAAGGTTCAGCAGCGACAGAGACTCAGAGGAGAAGAAACTGTTTTCAATGGGAAGAGAATGTGTGATCCTCCTTCGCTTAACAACCATGGGTTAGTTAATCCCCGGGGTGGCAGGGCAAGCTACTAGCTATCATTAGCCCCAGTTTACAAGCAGCAAGTTAAAGGAGAGAGAGATTGGCCCCAGGCTCACGCCAGAGAAAGGATCAGTGAACACCCATCAGACAATACAGATTGCTTAGAGATTGAGGGACGGATGACAAAAGGGCCGAGGAGGCCCAAGAAGGAGGAGCTGGCAGAAACCTACTTCCATCGTCATAAAATTCCAGTGCCTTTGGGAACATCTGAGGCAACCCTCTCTGTGCACCGCTAGTTAAGCAGGGCCTCCAAAAGGGAACGTGTAGGCCAAGAGCCACACAGCTGGAATTACAGGCCAGGGGCTCTCAGCCAGGCTGCCCTGCTGGCTCCTAAGGCCTGAGACCTCCACCACCCTTCCTGAATAGGGAAAGCAGCCATCTGTAAGCCCCTGGGGATTACGAGGGCACTAATGGTCTCTGACAGAGGCAGCAGGATAAGTTCAGCTCTGCAGACTAAACAAGGCTCAAGGGGCCACGTCAAAGAAAGCTGAGGTTTTGAGCTGGCCCAGCCAACAGGAACGGCCCAGCCTCTTGGGAGGCCAGGCTCTCATCTCATCCTGGAATCTCCTCTGGTGGCCTTTATCCCATTTCACCACTGAGGGTCAGACCAAAGTGTGTTCAGGAGTTCTCACTATGGCCAGCCCCTCTTTCTATCAAGACTACTCCTCCGGCCTCAGGAGGAGGAAGCTGACACTCAGAGAGAAAAGGGAGATGTTCATCCCGAGTCACACGCCACGTCTACCAGAACCTTGGAACCCAAGGTTCCTTCTTCACCACGGCCCCCAAAGTCTTCACTAAATTAGCGTCACATGACATTTGAACATTAGAATAGAGGAAGATGGATTCAGCATCTTCTCTGTGGGGGGAGGGGCTCCGAAAATCTCGGGGGTGGGTGGTGGTACTGCCTGAAACCACAGGCAGTGCCAAACCTAATACATAATACGCTTTTCCTACACATATAAATATGATCGTTTGACTCCTAAATAGACACAGTAAGAGATTAACAATGATAATGAACAGACCAGGTGTAGTAATGCCCCCTAATCAGTTATGTGATGTTGTCTCCCAAAGCATCTTTTGCCCTTGCACATCTTAGGACCCTCAGCGCACTACTTTTTCTTTTCTTATGAAAATGAGCACTTTCACCTCTTCACTTAGATCAGGGTTCTCAACCGGTGTGTTGAGATATTTACGTGAAGATTCATAAAAGCAGCAAAATTACAGTTATGCATTAGCCACCGCATGAGGAACTGTATTAAAGAGTCTCAGCAGCAGGCACGAGCGTGAGCTGCTTTTCTCATTGTTGCTACAAAATACTGGAGAAAGGCAACTTACAGAAGGAAGGACTCACTTCGGCTCGGAGTCCCAGGGTCCATCATGACAGAGAAGTCGTGGCACCGGGAGCCGGAGGCAACTGTCACACAATCAGGAAGCAGAAAATCTGCTCGGCCCACTTTTCTCTCGGGTCCAGCCTGGGATGCCAGGCCATGGGTGATGCCACCTGCCGTTAGGACAGCTCGTTCTACCTCAGGTAACCCAATCTAGATGCTCCCTCGAAGAAGTGCCCAGGGGCTTGTCTCCTGGCGGATTCAGGTGCTGTCAAGTGTGACAGTGTGAACCATCAGCCTGTGACTCCTGTGCATTTGGGGTCATCAGGAGCGACAGGGAGGATGACTGAGCCTCTGTAACACTGTGGTGGATCATCCAGTAACTCAGCTGCCTGGTGAGGGACAGATGATGGGGTGCCATAAACAGCACGGATGCTTACACCCAACACACAGCTTCCTCACACTGCTTAGAATGCCACACAACCTAATGTGGTACTGGTTTTTAGAATTGTCCATTTAGTGTTTTTATAACGTGGTTGCCCAAGGGTAACTGCAACCGTGCCTTCATTTCCATCCAAAGCCCTCCCACCCAGTGTCTCACTGACATCACCAGCTAAAGCTGTGGCTCAGGAATGGCTCCTGCCCTTTTAGAGCCTCACAGCTTAGGGAAGTTGGGTAACAATTCAGAGCCTCCGTTTGCTGCTCTCTGAAGCTAGGGGAATAAGGACACCCTTCACCCAGCATTCTGGCTTAGCAGGCAGTGAGCACCTGTAACTCTGCCGCTGTTGGCAACCCCAGCAGTAGATGGCTGGGTAGCCCTGGGTGAGGCCCTCGGGCCCGCTAAGACTTCTTTCTTAAAAGGGATGTCAGAAACATCCCTTCTGAGGTCCTGAGCACCAGTGTTTATTGAAACATTGTTCACACCAGCAACAGAGGGAAAAGGAAAATCTGATGTGCATACATACATAGATACGGACACACGCAGGCCCACTGGAATTTTTTTCTGCCATAAAAGATGAAGTTATGTCATTTGCAGGAAAATGGATGCAACTGGAAAGAATCAATTTAAGCGAATTGTCGTGTCAGTCTCTTTCATTTGTGTGTCCTAGATTTTATATAGTAATAAGATTACGTATGTGCAGATAATATGAAAATAGGACCAAAACTGTCTTGGGGAACAAAGGACACTAAGGGGGAGCAGGGGGAGAGGGAGCGGCAGGATGTGCGGCGCAGGCGATGTGTTCAAGGTGCATTATGTGTGAAATGGCTTGTTATAGAAATGGCCTTTTTAAGGAAAATAACGAAATGTAAAAATCTAACTTTACAAATCCCCCCCAACTCTGGGGCTCTGTGCTCCCCATAACCTAATGATGCTGTAGACCCCAGAATTGAGGCGGGGGGGGGACACTCATCACTCTCTAGGCTCCCCTTCCAGCCCAGCTGCTGGCCTCTGCCTTCAGACACCTCAGAGCTTCTGTAAGGCTTCTGGGCCACTAGTCCACCCAGCATCCAGCTGTCTGTTCCCAGAGAAGAGCTAAGTCATTCCTGGCATTGAGAGACTGTCCTGCAAGTGACAACTCTCAGACTCTCTGAGAGCTGGGGGAACCTGTGGACTCAAGCTGAGGACAGGGGTCAGGAAGATCTGGGTGCTTTAAGAGAGCAACAGAGAGAACATCAAAGTCAAGTCCCACTACTCCCAGCCTAGGCACACAGACACCCTCCCGTTCCAGACATCTTAGCAGTCCACCTCCTTTACCCTCTGTCTTGTGCCCTTTCCTCCAGCCATCACTGTGCAGGAGTTGCACTGGTCATTTCTGAACGCAGCCCCCTTCCCATTTTACAGAACTCGACTCAGAACATTGGAAATAATTTGGCCTGGAGCCAGAACTCACACCACATCTCCCTCCTTGCTTCCGGGTTCCCAACAGGAACGAGAAGAGGCCTGCCTGGGAAGGACTGAGGTGGCATGGGACTGGTCTCTGCCAGCCAAGAAGGCACGAGATGGGTAAGGAGATTACCTGCCTGTCCCTGCTCACCTCCCTATGTGTCAGATTTAAGCCTCTGCATGGACTAGACAGCGTGGGCACCATCTCTCCTTGCATGCAGAGTCTCAAGGCTGCCATTCCATTCAGCGGCAGTAGCTGAGCCCGACGTCACACTGTGATCCACTCAAGTGTATCTACAATGACAGACTAACCTCCCACAAACCACTGGTCTTTGGGGTACCTTCTGCTGTTGAGCAGCGCTGACTCCAAGGAATGTTCCAGACAGTGCAGCTTGGAAAGTGCTCTGGCTGGCTGAGCGGTCTTTGGCAGGTCATTTTCCGTCCCTGGACTTCCATTTCCTAATCTGCTGTAGTCCATATTACCCTCCACCACCTTGTTGTTCACAGCTAGAAGAAGGGCTTCCTGAAGGCATTTCATCGTCTTCTGGAAAAGAAAAATAAGAGGCACTGAGCAATGTGTTCAAACGCCAGACTGCAGCGGACATGCTGAGGCAACTCCTGCTTATTGTCATGAGGTCCTGGATTTAATCTTCACCACTGCAAAAACAAGACAAGTGCTTGCTTTGGCAGCACATACGCTAAAATTGGAATGATACAGAGAAGATTAGCATGGCCCCTGGGCAAGGAGGACATGCAAATTCGTGAAGCATTCCATATTTTTGTGGTACATTTACACAATGGAATACTACTCAGCAATTAAAAACAAGGAAATCATGAGATTTGCAGGCAAATGGTGGGAACTAGAAAAGATCATCTTGAGTGAGGTATCCCAGGAGCAGAAAGACACACACGGTATATATTCACTTACAAGTGGATATTAGACATATAATATAGGATAAACATATACAAATCTGTACACCTAAAGAAGCTAAGCAAGAAGGAGGACCCTGGGTAAGACCATCAATCATCACTCAGAAAGACAAATGGGATGGACACTGGAAGAAGGAGAAAACAGGAAACAGGATAGGAGCCTACCGCAGAGGGCCTCTGAAAGACTCTACCCAGCAGTGTATCAAAGCAGATGCTGAGATTCAGAACCAAACTTTGGGCAGAGTGCAGGGAATCATATGAAAGAAGGGAAAGATAGTAAGACCTGGAGAGGACAGGAGCTCCACAAGGAGAGCAACACAGCCAAAAAATCTGGGCTCAGGGGCCTTTTCTGAGACTGATACTCCAACCAAGGACCATTCATGGAGATAACCTAGAACCCCTGCACAGATGCAGCCCACGGCAGCTCAGTGTCCAAGTGGGTTCCCTAGTAATGGGAACAGGGATTGTCTCTGACATGAACTCAGTGGCTGGCTCTTTGATCACCTCCCCCTGACGGGGGAGCAGCCTTGCCAGGCCACAGAGGAGGACAATGCAGCCAGTCCTGATGAGACCTGATAGGCTAAGGTCAGATGGAAGGGGAGGAGGACTTCCCCTATCAGTGGACTTGGAGAGGGGCATGGATGGAGATGAGGGAGGGAGGGTGGGATTGGGAGGGAATGAGGGAGGGGGCTACATCTGGGATACAAAGTGAATAAATTGTAATTAATATGAAAAATAAATTTAAAAAAACAAGACAAAACAAAAATAAAATAAATACATTTTAAAAACTGTACTCTTTTGTGTGTGTGTGTGTGTGTGTGTGTGTGTGTGTGTGTGTCTGTGTGTGTGAACATGTATGTGGAGGTCAGAGGACAGCATTCAGAGATCAGCTCTCTCCTTCCACTGCAGTATCTGGGGACTGAACTCAGGTCGTTGTTTATGCAGCAAGTGTTTTTACTCACTGAGCCACCTCACTGGCTCTAAAAGACATTTTCAAGAGCAAAAAGAAAATAATTTGGAAAGGAACAGATGGTTCTTCCTGTGTCTTTGTGTAACTGTTCTCTGGTGCTTCAGAAAACCACTGTCCTTGGCAGGGTTTCTACCACCATGACCAAAAGCAAGTTGGAGAGGAAAGAGTTTATTTAGCTTCTGCTTCCATACCATAGTCCATATTGAAGGAAGTCAGGACAGGAACTCAAGCTGGGCAGGAACCTGGAGGCAGGCGCTGATACAGAGGCCACGGAGGGATGCTGCTCACTGGCTTTCTCCCCATGGCTGGCTCAGCCTGTTTCTTATAGAACCTAGAACCACCAACCTGCATGGCACCACCCACAATGGGCTCAGCCCTTTCCCATCAGGCACTAATTAAGAAAATGCCGACAGCCGGATCTTATGGAGGCAATTTCGCTGTTGGCATCAAGCTAACATAAAGCTACCCAGCACAACCTTTTAAAAGAGAAACTGTATTGCAATGCACGGTTTCAAAGCTTTCTGCCTGTGGCTGCTTTGGGGGCTGTGAGTATGCAGCTTGTTGAGGTAGGAGTCACTTCTTCACAATGAGGAGGGAGAGAAGAGGGTGAAAGGGGCTGGAGATCCACAACCCTCTGCCCCAGGGTATCCCCCTCAGTGACCTAACTTTCTTCCACTGGACTCTGCCTCCCAGGAGTGACAGGCTGGAGACCAGGTGTTTGGCTACCCCCCAACCCCAGCCTTCCTTTTCTTGCTTGAAGTGATGCTAGTTCTCAGCTGTGGAGGGGTCGTAAGTTCTTTGCTGTTCTGACTTAAAAGAAAACACGCATCCACATCTGGTTCTGCCGTTTACTAGCTCTTGTCCTCTGTGGAGCTGAGTTCCCACACCTGGAAGACAGTAATAACAGGACAGAGTTGTTTAGAAGATTCTCTAATCTAAGCCATGGGAAGTACTTTGAGCAGGGTTGGCACACAATGAGTACTTGAAGTGTTTTAGTTATTCTCCTAGGCAACTGTTTTAATGAGATGCTACACCTGCCACAGTCTCCCAAAACTCCACTTCAGTGTGTAAAGGGAGCCGTGGCTGCAATCTGCGCCAACTGGGATCTTGGAGAACAACTTCCAGAGAACGGAAGAAGAGGCCAAATGTCAACTGGTGTTCAATGTTCTGACTTTCAGAACAACAGAAGCAAATCGGTCAGCAGCCCTGCACTGACCCCTTAGCCACACGGCCACTCTCGTGGGGCAGAATATGTGAGCCACAATGTACAGACAGTGGAAGGATGTAAGAAAACTGTGGGGTTCATTCAGGTAGGCTGACCAGAAACCACTGCAGACAGGGAAAAGCAAGAAGCGGAAAAATGTTTAAAGGACTCACTGACAGGGCTGGAGAGAGGGCTCAGAGGATCCGGATTCCATTTCCAGAACCCACGTGGTGGCTCCCAACCATCTGCGACTTCAGTTCCAGGGGATCAGTGTCCTCTTCAGACCTCCACGGGCACCAGGCGCACACACACACGCTATACAGATATACCTGGAGGCAAACACTCATATACATAAAATCATAAAATCTTGGGGGGAAATTTGTTGACTTCCAGACAAGCAAGATGGCTCGTGTGCATGCACACACACAGACACCTGCTACTAATCGATTCTAGAAAGATTCATTGACTTCCTAGCCAGGAAAAACTTACGTCTCTGGAAGGGATGAGCCCCTGAACGCGCATGTGTGTCCTACCGAAGTCCGAGAATACTGGGGCCAAAGAGATCGCGAGAGCTTCCTGAGAGCAATAGCAGGTTGTATCCAGAGGTCAGCAAGTAGACTGAAGACTTCTCACTAGCAACACGGGAGTCAGAAGGCGAGGACAGTGCTGTCAAAACCCGGAAGGAAAAGTCTTCCTTAGACTCCAGTTCCTAGCTTAGTATACGGATAGAATAAAAATGCTTTCATACCTGCAAGATTTCAAAATATTTGCTTTCTTTTAAAAAGGTAGTATTTATTATTATTATTATTATTATTATTATTATTATTATTATTATTATTGCTACATATGATAGAGGTAGGCTATGTACATGCCTCAAAATGCATGTGGTAGTCTGAAGGTAGTTCCGTGGAGTTCTCTTCTGTTGCTTTTTTTATGGGTTCCGGGACTGAACCAAGGTCGCTATGCTTGCATAGGAGCCTTTCAACCCTAGCCATCTTACTGGCCCTCAAAATGTTTACTTTTCTATCAGAGCTGTGTTGAACGCTGCAGCAAAAGAAAATATCCCAGTAATAATGCATTCAGATTTTTTATATTTTGTTCTTCGTGGGTATTCTGCATTAACTCTGGCGTCTGGAAAGTGCTGTATTAAAATGTGGTTCACTTCGGGCTAGGGATGCAACTCAGCAGTAGAGCATTTGCATAGAGCAACAGTTCTCAACCTGTGGGTCGAGACCCCCTTGGGGGATAGCCTATCTAATATCCTGTATATCGGGTATTTACATTATGATTCACAACAGTAGCAAAATTGCAGTTACAAAGTAGTAATGAAGTAATTTTCTGGTTGGGGGTCACCACAACAGGAGGAACTGTATTAAAGGGTCGCCTAGGAAGGCTGAGAACCACTGGATAACGTATCAATCCGCTATACTGCAAAAAATAAATAAAACAAAATATTATTGAGCTGATGGCTGAGATTTTGGTGGCCCCTTAAATCTTGCATCTGAAGCAAACGCCCCATGCAGCTCCCCTTGTTCCTACTCCCCCTTTTCTCAGGAAGTCACTAAGTCTGTGTCCCTCAAAAACTGAGAAAACCAAGAGAGATGAAGATGCAGATTCAAGAGTTGGGCATGAAACAAGAGGGGAACTTGAGGGATTCTCCATGTTGGTGACAGGGGACTCTTGGGGTGACAGCCATGTACAAGTCAGACAGGCGAGAGCCCAGATTAAAGGTGGAAACTCCTAAGATCATGAACAAACGCTAAGGGATTGAGTAGGTGAAAAGCAGTTTTTTTTTTTAAACTAAGTAATTGAAAACACACATGATTACCACCTCCAAGACTAAATCCAAAAACGAAAAGATTGCTTCAGCTGTGAAAAGTTATGCAGCCCATACTGCTGGCTGTTGACATCACTGCTGTAACGCCACGACTCTGTTGGGAGGGTGGCAAATTAGGGAAGATGCTCACACACGATGGTGACAGACGAAAAGGAAAGTTCCCTTTTCCTTGTCCAGGGGAAGTCCAGGATCGGAAAAACTAAGCAGACGCAGACACCAAAAATGCTGTTATAACAGAAGCCAAAAATTCAAGCAGGCTATATCAAACTTATGATTTCTACACAACAAAGACACAATCAACAAAATGAAAAGGAAATTTAGAGATTAGAATAAAATATTTTCAAATCTTAGCTCATAGGGGGTCAATGCCCAAAATACACAGGAAGCCATGTAACTCAACAGAAAACAAGCAAACAGACAAATAGTTTGATCCTGCTCTGTAGAGCTGTGGAAGAAACAGCGAAGCGAGCAGTCAAAAGAGGCATGGAGAAACTGCTTTTGGAGTTGAGGAAATGAGAGAGGGGGGAGCTTTCCGTTAGCTCATTTATCAACTCCGGCATTTCTATTTGACTTTTTAATCTGTGCAGGCATATAAGTGATGAAACTTACAAGTGAAAAGGAACAGAGCCGAGGAGGTGCCTCAGTCAGCAAAATGCCTGCTCTGTAAGCCGGAGGACCTGAGTTCAGATCCCAGCCCTCACCTAACGGCCAGGGCTCTCTGTACCCATGTACTGTGGGGCAGGAAAAGGCAGATTTCTGGAGCTCTGGAGTCAGTGAGAGACCACATCTTAAAAAATACAGTGGAGAGTAACTGAGAAAGACATTCAACATCAACACACACACACACACACACACACACACACACACACACACACGAGGTGCATAGATCACACAGAAAAATAGTAAAAGGAAGGAATATATTGATGGGTAGTTTACAGTCTAGTTGAAATATTTGAGAAAATTTAAAAAAATGGGCTTAAAAATGCATCAAAGCAATTATTCACTTCAGGGGAAAAAATAGGAGCACAAAGAGAGGCATGGTATTTCACTCATGTTTTTACTGAACTGTATTTACACAGCTACAAGAATGCTCCCACCCCTGGGTGCCAATTAAGTCAAAACTTGTGACAGGATATGAGAGAAAAAGGAGAGGAAAAGCTGGAAAGTGTCAGTTAAGAGTGCTTAACCTCTTCCATAAACACAGAAAATCAGTAGATGATTTCTAAAGCGGTAAATCAGGAAACTGCACGAAGTATGGGGAAAGCAGCTAAAGAGGGGACTGTGGCTGTGGGGAGGGCCATTCTGAGGGGCGAAAGTCTAGGAAGAGATGAAGACTTGGACTTCTCTGCTGCTTGACTTTTCCAATTCTGTGTGTGTACTTCTTGGATTAAAATGAAGATTCGCTTAGGACAGATACACAGAGGCTGAGATTCTAGCCACAGGAAAATATTATAGTAACTAGATCTCCCTAATAATGGAGCTATCTGATCCTACAGACACTGAGATCACTCACTCATTATCTCGAGAAAGTAGCTGAACAAACTGTCAGTCCAGCCCATCACGAACACAGTGGAAAACTGCCATACTGTCTGGGAAGTTAGCTCTGATGAGTTTTACCTCCTAGCTCTATCCTGTGCAACCATACATGCTAATTTATTGGTATATTTCATATGCATTTTCTAGCACCTATTTTGTTCCTGGTGCTGCATTCAGTTCTGGCTTAAAGATGGGGCGTTGAGATAAAGAGATCCAGGTTCTGTTTCCCAGAATTACCAAAGGATGGATAGCTTTGGGAAGTTTGTGTAATCCTTTCCCATCACACAGAGAATGGACTGGGGTTCAAGCTGGGCAGACCTCTGCACTCCTGGGCCACTGATTCTATCCTCACAAGGAGTGTATCCCTGCCCCTGGGGGGAGGAGGAGAGACTCACCTGATGAAGCTGCTTTGTAGGCTTGAAGGCCAGCGTTTGGATCCCACTGGGGCATGGGGCAGGTGGGGAGAGGCAATTCCTCTCCCTATAACCATAAGAAAGGCCGTTAAAACAATGGCTCTCAATGCTGTGAGGGGAGAGGAGCCTGAGAGACAGTGCTCTTGGGACTGAGAGTGTTCATTTTTTCAGAAAAGCAAACAGATGTCAAGAACTAGAAGTCCATTTTGCTCTTGAAAATTGACCTTATGGGGCTGGAGAGATAAGGGCCACAAATTCAATTCCCAGCAACCACATGTCCATCTATAGTGATATATGGTGCCCTCTTCTGGTGTACAGGCACACATGCAGGCAGAATGCTGTATAAATAATAAATAAATAAATCTTTAAAAAAGAGAGAAGAAATTTAACTTTATGGGAGGGGATCAACAGAATAAGAAGCCTATGTGCACAAAAATAGAGCACTACTCATAAATAAGCAAAATATTGTAAGCAACCAGCAAAACAGGGAAACAGTTCACTAAATCAAGATGCACCGGCAGCCACGCAAAGCAGTCATCACAGGGCACAGCTGTGCCAGTGAGTCTCATCCACAAAAGCCCCACAGGTTCAATGCTTCTTCAGGATCAGGGAGAACCAAGCTTCCAGAACAGATTGCTGTGTAAGCAGGCCAAGGCCAAGCTCTCCGAAATGTTCCCAATAACGCTATGCGACTTGAGATATCATCCAGAAATGGGTTGAAAGGAGGTGGCAATGGATACTCCAACATGCAGACATTTGGTGACATATAATTGATCCTGTTCAAAATAGGATCATCTACATTGTGCTGGCCCAAAGGAGACTGTGAAAACAGACCTCTGGCTGTGCCTTCTGAAGCCAGTTCCCAGCCAAACTTCATAGGCTGGCCAGACCCCATGGGAAAGGGAAAGGAGCCAGATACATTCCAAGAGGCAGCAGCTTTTGACTGTATATTCCACGTAGCTAGAGAAGGGTCCCGGTAAACTCTGCCCCCCAAGTTCATGTGATTACATGTCATCTTCCTCCCTGATGCTGAGCAACCATGGGACTCACCTGTCATCAATGCAGCAGAAGTGGACGACTGCCTAAGCTAGGTCAGAAACATCTGGCGGCTTTGACCTGGGCCTCTTGAAAGCTTCTCTGGGAGTCCTGAGCTCCTACATATGAAGCCCCGTGCAGGAGAAGTCTCATGGAGTCATTCCTGTGGACCATTCCAGCAACCCAACCTTCCAACCATGTCTATTAAGGCATTCACATATGCACACAGCTAAGTTAGCTCCATTAGCCCAGCCCAGGCATGAGCCAAAGCCATCCATAGAATCCTGGCAAGTGCCACACATAACTGAAGAACCTCCCAGCCGATCCCCTCCCACACACCTGACCTTCGAACTGGGATATAATAACAGTTGGTGTTTTCAGCCACTAGGCTTGCGGGTAAGAATTAGGCATCCCATTTGGAGGAAATATATCCTGTTTGGAGGAGAACAAGCTCATTATTCCAAAGGCAGATAAAGAAAGGTGGAAAGGGCTGGGAAATGATGCTGGATAGAAAACGCATCTCAAGCATATGGGAGGCGCTATGTTCCATTCCAGCAAAGGAAGGGAGGGAAGATGATAGATAGATAGATAGATAGATAGATAGATAGATAGATAGATAGATGGATGGAGTTTATCCTGCCTTTAATTTAAGGGTTGTATTTCAGAATTACCAAACAGTACATGAAAGAAATCTCTTAATTATAACTAATAAAAGAAGGAAGCTCAAAAGTAGACTACCACCTCTCAGATGAAACACTAGCATTAGGCAAGGATCGCCAACAACCGCTAAAATCATTAGGCAAAAAGCCAGCGTTGCAATGAATGGACCGGGCTGTGGGCACTCCACTCCCTGATCTCTGTCTTAACAAGCCACAGTGAGCGCAGATCGGACAGTGCCCGAGCCCTGAGGGGAGCCAACAGCTGCAAGGCCACCTCCACAGCTCCTTCTCCCTCCATTTCAGGGTCCTGGAGTCTGACCACACTTCAGGAAGTCACTTCCAGGTTTCAGGGGAGTTGTAGTCAACGTTTGCTGCTTTGTGGGCTCTTCTTCCTTCCACCCTTCACCCCTTTTCTCCACCCTTTCAACCTTCAAACACTACAGAAGAGACAAAAAAAGGATAGAGAGAAAAGGAAATAAAGCCAGGGGTCAGAAAGGGGGTGACATTATCATTAGACTACTTCCTGCTGATTAGGGGCATCAAGTTCCTTGGGGAAGGTTTGAATTTTGTCGTCCTCAAGATATCTAATTTCTTCTTCTTTGTGAATCTTCTTTGTGCATGACTCCTTAACAATCTGGGACCAACAACAACCCACCCTGCCTCTTAGCGACCTAGCATTTTTATTTTCCCTTAAAAATCCCCAGAATTCCAAATGTCACACACTTGTAGAAACTACCTTCAGCTGGCAAAATTACACCCCTGCTAGAGCACGAGGCAAACCACAGTCAGCTTCTGGAAAGCAGCCCACATCCCTACCCCTAGGATTAAAATGAAAACATGTCCTTATAATATTTCTGTGGTTTTTTTTAAGGGAACCAAGATTCCAAAATTCTCACTTCAAAAGGTATAATGAATAATCCCCAGGTCAGCAAATTTTTTAAGATAAATGATTTTTGAGGCAGAGAAAAAAATCTGGGCTTGGTGATACTGTCATTCCACCACCCAGAAGGTTAAGGCAGGATTATGCGTTTGAGACCAGCCTACACTACACAATGAAACTCTGTCCTTAAAAAGTAAAGTAGGGGAAAGAGAGATGGCTCCGCTGGTAAGTAGTGTGTATCAGTCACATTCGGTGTGCAAACTGGTTGGATTTTGATACGCGAATACTTTAATAATGACTACATATTTGATGATATTAAGAAATTATTTTCACCAGCTGGCGAGATTAATGGGCAGTGAAGAGCATTTACTTCCTTTTCAGATGATCCAGGTTTGGCTCGCAGCACCCACATCACATGCCTCAATAGCCTATCTATGACTCTAATTCCGGAGGACCTAACACCAACCTCTGGCATCCATTTAAACTTGTGAGGGCACATACGTACACATAAAAAAAAAAAAAAATAGGTATTGTAAAAAGAAATTATTTCCAATCTTTTTAATAACTTATTTAGAATTTCATACATATATACAACGTATCTTGACAATATCCATCCCTACTGCGTCTCCTCCAACTTCATGTCTCCCCCTCCCCCCCTTTTTAATAACCCATGGTGTTATCTTAGTCCCCTGTAGACTCACAGATTCGGGGCCAGCCACTGGAGCATGACGGACAATGGACACGGACGACACTCCCAAAGGAAAATGACTCTTCCTCCCCGAGCAGGCATCAGCTAGGGGTGGGGCTTTGGGAGCCCCTTCCCAGTATTAAGAAATTATTGCCAAACTCTATACCTATAGAATATCATGGTGTTTTTAAATAAAATGTTTATTTAGCGATAAAAGATGAGTATATTCCAGATATACAAAACAGCCTGCCGCAGGGGTGAAAGACATCCCTGTGGTGGACATGGGGCATGAACAAGACTGACGACGTGTTGACATTGTTGAAGCGGGGTGATGGAGATACGGAGTTTTCATGTGCTGGTGTCTTCTGTATCACTTAAATTTCGGTTTAAAGGCATAAACAGATGGCAGGGAAAGATGGCTCGGTGGGGAAGAGAACCTGCTGAGGACGGCCCAGGGTGAGGACAGGACCTGAGTCCAAATGAACTCATGGAGAGGTGGGTGTGCTCACGCGCTCGGGCGTAAGCTCAGCTGGAGAAACAGAGGCAGAGGGCTCGCTGCGGCTGGGGACTGCCGGCTAGCTCCAGGTGCTGCGGGAGCCTGTCTCCAGCGTAGAGCGTCCTCTTCCAGACTCTGTCCAGGCAAACACAAGCCTGCACACGCGGTCGCTCGCATACCGCGCAGGTGGACACACACATGCGCGCGTGCACGCACAACTTAAAGGGTAAACGCGAATGACTCTGAGAAAGAAAGGAGTTCGGGCGGGGTGGGAGGCCTTCTGTGCACGCTCCTGAGTGATCCGGCTGCAGGGGGGGGGACGGTTTCCCCTCGGCCCCTCTTACCAAATCCCCCGCACTTACAGGACTGGACCCCTAAAGCGACCTTTCAAGTCACACTCTAAGGAGGCCTAATGGAAGGGAGTTTGAAGAGCGAGCAAAATTATTAGGGAGGATTACGCTGTCACCGCTCGGCACAATGGAGACGGCCGCGCTCACTGCCTTAAACAAGTCCTGCTTCATACCAGAGCCGCGACTCAAGCAGGCGTCGCCGCGGGAAGCGCCTCCCGCCCTGGAGATGAAATCTTTCTCCCTGGCTGGGTGCTTGAGAGCGAGCTCGGTCCCACACAGCAGGGAGGGGGTGGACTCGGGTCTTAGAATGCACTTGAAATTCTTTTCATGGTCTCGGAAGGCCCAGGAATGAAGGGCCTTCGTCTCTGCGGGCCTGGGCTCCCTGGCGAGACACTGCCTTCCTGTGGGTCTCTTGGAGAGAGCGGGGTTGGACCACAGGCGACTCCTCCACCTGCTAGCTCTGCCAGCTTGTTCGGGATGTCCAAGCTCTCCGCGTCTTCCCCACTTGTGACTGGCGATGGCCTCCACCTTGTGTTACAGAAATGATAAAACGGGTGATTTTAAAGTGCTCGATGTGGCACCTAAGGCACGTTATCACCGTTGCTTAATTCTCCGTAAAATGTAATTTGCATTTAGTGATAATTCTAATTCATCTGATGCCAAGGCTTGAAAAGCCATCCACCTACGTAACAAGCCTGATGTCAAAGTGGAGGAGGTGTGCCTGACGATGGAGTCAGGATTAAAGTCAGCACACTGGGCAAAAACTCACCATACCAAGATTGCTGCCGAAAATCCTTCCCCCATCAGCCGGCCTGGCGTTCATCTGCTCATCCACTCAAAGTGGCTGCTGAGTGCTGGAGACCAAGGGCTCTTTCAGGGTGTCCTCTTGTCTCCTCAAGGCCTGACATGAATCTATATACCATCCTCTGTTCAGAGCAAGGTTGAGCTTTCTCCACTGCCTCTGAGCCGTCAGCCCCAGTTCTGGGCCACCTTCCCTCGAGTTCAGGGTTGCTCTGAGATAGTCACTGTCCGGTAGCCAGGAAGGAACGTGCTGCCTTTGTAAGCTATCCATATTCACATGTGACTCTGGGCCCCTGATCTTTTCCTATCAAACATGCTACACAAATGTATTAAATACAAAGAGCTGGGCGGAGGGGGCGGGGTGGTACAGCATGTGCTTAGGATGTGTGAGGCCTTGGGTTCCATTCCAGCACCACAGCCAGCCAACCAATAAAGCAAGGTGTCATGCTGAGCAGGGTGGCAGGATGGCAGGATGGCAGGATGGCGTCAGTCAGATGGACTGGGTTAAATTGTATGGAGGCTAGAAGCTTCCAGGACTAGGCCTAGGTTAGCAGACCGAGGCAGGAAGCCTCAGAGACAGCAACTGAAACAGGTGAATACAAGTTCCTCTTACAGGTATGAGTAACGTGTGTTGCGTCTCCCTGGTCACACAACAGCAGCAAGTGTTCTTAGAGCCATCTGTCTCTCCAGCCCAAAGCACGACTGATAACCTGGACGTGCGATCTGGTGACATTGACTGAAGATGAAACCTTACCAAGCCCTGTAGGAGGCAAGTAGACATTCACACAGGGAAACGGTTGCTAAGATAATCATGAAAATCGAAAGACCCTTCTCCTCAGCAGGTCAGCTCGCTGCAACATTGCAGATGGACACACCATGCCTGCAAGACCGGAAGCTCTACAGCCTTCGCCATTCTACTCTGAATCTCAGTGGGTTTGGTAGTAGAGAATTTATTTCACAAGTTTGTTTGTAATAAGAAAGTTGTATCTCATTTTATATCTGTACTTACTTAAATAACGTGAGGATAAGACATATTTAAGTGAATTCTGAGGTGTCCAGCGCCCTTAGCATTCTTTAAGATTTATTTATTTATTGTGTAAAAGTGTTTTGTCTGCCTGTATGTCTGTGCACCATACCCACGCCCAGTGCTCAGGGAGGCTAGAAGAGGGTGTCAGAATCCCAGGAGTTATAGATGGTTCTGAGCTGTCTTGTGAGTGCTGGGAATTGAACCTGGGTCCTCTGTGAGAGCAATGGGTGCTCTTAACCCCTGATCCATCTCTCCAGACCTGATTATTCTTATGATAGTCTAAAAAACACCCACAATAATGTAACAATGTTAATTGGCCCTTTTGTTTATTTTGGAGCAATTGTTTGCAGAATTTATTGAGGCGAATACAATTAGAAGGACTTTTAAGTCACAAATTGGGAGAAAGTATATACTTT
This sequence comes from Psammomys obesus, assembly GCF_907164565.1. Lineage (NCBI taxonomy): Eukaryota > Metazoa > Chordata > Mammalia > Rodentia > Muridae > Psammomys > Psammomys obesus. The sequence goes on from NW_026589732.1 coordinate 2,620,238, forward strand.
GTGCTACATCAGATTTGAGAGCCATTACTCATCGCATCCCCTGCATATATTCAATATATATATGCATATATTCAAAGCTTGTTGGTAAACAACAGATTCTGAGCAATTAAAAAAAAATAGCAGGTACGGTTTCCCAGAGTGTCCCCAACCCTGAATGAGCAAAAGCACCTCTGTTGGAGCAACTTTCAATATTTTAAGGAATCGCTCTGGGAAAGATAAAATCCTAATTTAATGCACAAACAATCTAGCCTAGGGATAGTCTGTCCAACATTTGTGCTAGAGTCCTCTTCCATCACCTACAGATGTCAACAGACATCTTCCTAAACTGGTGTTTTCATTTAAAAATTATTTCTTTATGTTCCCATAACTCTTTTGTCTGTATACATGTGTGTGCACCATGCCCTCAGAGATCAGGAAAGGACATCAGATCCCCTGGAACTGGAATTTACAGGCAGTTTGAGGCAGCCATGTGGATTCTGGGAATTGAACCTGGATCTTCTAGAATAGCAGCTAGTGCTCTTAACTGTTGAGCCATTCCTGCAGCCACAGTTAGATTTATCTTTAATTATGTGACATACAATTAAAAATATGATGTTCTTGTCTGGATATATTCATGTGAGCACAGTGTCCGTGGAAACCAGGAGACTACTAGGTCCTCTGGAGCTGGGAGTTACAGTTGTGAACCGCCCAGCATGGGATGGGAACTTGCTTACGATCCTCTTGCAGAAGCCCACATTCTTCTGAACCACCTAAAACAATGTGGTTTTTTTTTAATACCTAAAATGTAATGTGAGAAAATGCAGAGGAAACCAGTTATAGGAAGATACGATTTCCAGAGGCAGGAGAGCTGGCTCGGTGCTTAAGAGTGCTTCCTGCTCTTGTAGAGGACCTGGGCGAGGCTCCCAGCACATGGTGACTCACAACTGTCTGTAACTCCAGTTCCAGGAGATCCACACTCTCTCCTAGCCTTCATGAGCTCCTATACATAGATGGTGTAGCTACACACATAGAGGTGTGTGTGTGTGTGTGTGTGTGTGTGTGTGTGTGTGTGTGTGTGTTGGTTTCTCTGTGTGTCCCTGGCTGTCCTGGAACTTGCTCTGTAGACCAGGCTGGCCTTGAACTCAGAGATCTGCCTGCCTCTGCCTCCCGGGATGAAAGGCATGTGCCACTAAAGTCAGTGTGTGTCTTTTGTTGGGTTTTTTGTTTGTTTGTTTTTTGGTTTTGTTTTACTTTTTATTGATTCTTTTTGAATTTCACACCATGCACCCGGTCCCACTCATCTCCCCATCCCCCCTATCCACCCTCTGCACTTGCAACCTCCTCCCCAAAATAAAAATAAATTTAAAAAAACATGGAAAACTCCTCGTCCTGGAAGCTGTAGTGTGTCACAGCGCGCCCCACAGTACACCCCTCTGTCCACACATCTTCAGTTGTAGGTGCTCATTGCAATGAGTCGCTGGTCTGGTTTGAGGTCTCTGGCTTCTGTGACACCATCAGTATTGGAGCCTCACTGGGACTTCTCCCGGTTTTCCTGTTGTTGCCCTGTGTCGTTGAGATCCTGCAGCTTTGGAACAGCTGGACTGGCCCTTTCTCATGTGTCCCAACCATCCCCAGATGATCTAGATTTGGGGATGGGCTAACTCAGAGCCCTGGATCTGGCAGCTGAGCTCGTCAGCTTAGCTGCTCTCCCTTATCCACACCACCAGGGCTCCAGGGAGGACACCCAAGGCCGCCATCACAAGGAGGCAGGGTCAGTGTTCCTGCTCTCATACCCTTGGGCAGCTCACCCACACCCAGGCCTCGAGAGCCAGCTCCACTGTGCTGGCCCCAGTCAAAGCAGGGGTCCACTCTCCAAGTGCTGCAGTCTGCAAGGGGCGGGGCCAGCTCTCTTGCTCTCACTCACATCCTGCCTGCTGGCTCACCCCTGCCTTCGCCACCATGGCCAGCTCCACGTATTGCCCAGGCAAGGTGCAGGGTCCACTATCCTGGTGGCGAAGGCAGGGGTGAGCCAGCTGGGAGGATGTGAGAGCAGGAGAGCTGGCCCCGCCCCTTGCAAGGTGCAAAGCCTGTTCTCCCAAATGCTATAGCTGGTGAGAGGCAGGGATAGCTTTCCTGAACCTATGACCCCATGAGCAGATTTCCCCACTGCCAGAGGTGGCAAGGGCCAGGGGTTGGGAGGCATCACCTTTGCCCCATGCCACCCCACAGCTGGCGAGTTGTAGGATCAGCTTTCTCACTCTCATGCCCTCAGGTTGGTTCACTCACACCCCTGCCATCAGGATCAGCTCCACTGTGCTACCTGGGTGAGGTGCAGGGTCCATTCTTTCAAGTGCTACCACAGGTGAGAGATGGGCCAGCTCTCCAGAACCTCACATTCGGGGAGCGGCAGGGCCAGATCTGCACATCCCCTGGTCATCTGGGTGGTCCCCTGTGGCTGCCATGCCCTGATCGAGGATGTCCCTGTTGGGGGCTGGTCTGGTGCTATGTATACAAATGCTAATTTCTGAGCCCCAAGATCTGGTAGCAAACCAGAATTCAGTGTACATTCTCACATACACCGAATGATGCTGTGTAAACTTTGCTCCAATGTTCTCTGATTGGTTAAAAAAACAAAACAAAACAAACAAACAAACAAACAGTCTGGACAGCCTGCACCTGGGCAGAAGAGAAGTAGTTGGGGCTTCAGTTCCTGGGCTGGGCATCTCAAGTAGGGACCATGAGGTGGGAGAAGGAGGAAGAGGAAGAAGAAGGAAGATAGAGAGAGAGGATGTGACCTGATAAAGAAGATCCAGCCCAGACAAGACAACATATTGGCAAGTAACTCAGGGAGTGCAGCTGGGAGGTAGCTAGACTAGCTTAGAAAATTAGTTTAAATTGTACCTGCCCACTTTTTGTGCTTATGGCTTGTTTAAAATAAATCAATAGATCTCTGTCTCAATTATTGGGAAACTAGCTGGGTCGTAGATGAACCTTTTAGAATTAATAAATATACCACAACACATCCCCCGGTTATCTAGTGGTAATATGAGCCATGGGCTCCGTCATGGTCCTCAATGGCAGCTGGGACTGGGACCTCACCATGGCCCCAAGTGGCGGGGCTGGCTACTCCTCTCCACCCTCGAGCCTCCAGTTCCATCTTCCCTCATAATGCTCAAGCTGCTCCAATTCTCTGCTCTCTGATATGACTACCTCACACTTGCACACGGTGCTGGCTCCCGCTGCAGGCTGGCCACAAGGCTGGTGGACCCCTGGGTGCCATCCTTCTTCCGCACTGCATGGCATGATGGCAAACAGGTACCTATGGCCCACCTGGGCAGTACACCAGAGAGCTGGTCGGTGGGTGGCATGGGCGTCCACAGGTCTCTGTCTTCTCCTTCTATGCTGTGCTGCCTGGATTTAATCTGATCTGATTTGATTTTTATGAGCCCTAGGCATAATACAGCTTTGGCCACCAAGCCAGGCATCAAGCTGCTGAACAAAGGACAGCCATCTGCTCTGCCCCTGGCTGATGTAAGAACACCACCACCAATAAGCTGCCTCTTTGCCTATTGCCAGGAGGAAGTGTACCTTTTTTTTTTTTAATTAAATACAGCTTCCAGAATAAATTTAAAGTAAATGCAGATTCCTGAAAGAAGAGACAAAAAGTCTATAAAGGAATTATAACCAATGACCTCATAGTGCATAATTCATTTGTTTGAAGTATCTAATGAGGGCAAATCTGTGAAGTTGACCAGTGGCCACCAGGGAGCTGAGGGTAGACGAAAGATGACAGCTAAGAGCAGCATTCCCCTTTGGGATAAAGAAAGTGTTCCAAAATTGTGGTAGCGGATACAAATCACCCATAATTTAATTATGCATTTTAAAGTTGGTGAATGCTGTTATGTGGTAAGTTATATCTCAAATCATATCTAAAATGAATGACAAAAAAATTTCTTAATCTTATTAAAACAGGACATGGTTCCTCATTATTCTGTATAATTTATATATTTTTATTTTGTTTTGTTTTCTTGAGACTGGGTCTCACTTTGTAACCCTGGCTGTCCTGGAATTCACTATGTAATCCAAGCTGGCCTCAAACTTAAAAGAGATCTTCCTGCTCCACCTCCCAAGGGATAGGATTAAAAGCATATTCCACCACGACTGGTTAGATTTTATCTTGGAAATACATTCAATCGATACTCTCTGAAGTCTCACTTAGATTGAAAAGTATAAATGCAAAACACTAACATGTTCAATGCATCTTAAGATATGCATAAAACTATACTATATACACCACTGTCCACTCTCAAGATGAGTGATAAAAATCTAAAAAAGCAGTTCAAGAGAAAGACAGGGCACATGCAGTGGGAGGATGATGACAGCAGATTTGTTGCTGGAAGCAATACAAGCCAGAAGACAGCAAGACAAATCCTTCAAGACCGGAAAGAAATCACGTATACAGAATGTTTCACCCAATGGCATTAGCCTCAGAGTTAAAATCAACAGAGATAGAAAGTCCCAGCTGGCTGAGAGCCCAGGGGACATCTCGGGGAAAAGGAGAGATGCTGTCTTCATGACAGACAGTACTGCTGTGCCGTGCAGTCACAGCAGCTTTGGCTCCCTGCATAAGATGGGGCCTGTCAAAACTCCCACACAGATGGGATCTGGGCCCCACCTCTTACTGAGGAGCTGTTGGCAGTTCATTGTATACCTGTATGAATTTCTCAAGAATAAGGAAAAACTTTAATAAAAATAAAATCAACACAATGGGTCACAACTTAACACCGCTAAGATGGATGCTATCCAGGAGATGGAAAGTAACAAGTGTTGGCAAGGATCATGAGGACCTGGGGTCCTTGCCTCACTGCAGGGAATGGAAAGTGGTGTGCTCCCTCTGCCGAACAGTGTGGTGACTCATCAAAGAGTTAACCGTAGGATACAACCGGACCCAGAATTTCCACTCCGGACACATCCCCAACCGAAAACCCAATTCCAGTGAATGCTCATACCCAGAGCCTATCACAGCATCTTCGATACAGCTGAAAGGTAGAAACAAGCCCACATCTATCAGCTGGTGAGTGGGTGAGCACAGGTGACATGAACATACAACAGAATACCGTTCAGAGAGAGAGGGAGAAGTGATGGCACAGCACAGCACAGTCCACAGCACAGCACAGCACAGCAGCCTTGAGAATAGTGTGCCGAGTGGAAGAAGCCGGGCTGTTCACTGTGCAGTCCAGATTCCGTGTTCTGTCGTGAATATCCAGCCATCTGCAGACACAGGAAGAACAGCAGATGCCAGGAACAGTGACTTCTCAAGCATTGGGTTTCCTGATACACAAGTGAGAACATTCTGGAACTACAGAGATGCTGCAAAATTGTGCAGTATTGTAAATGCAGTAGGTGATGCCGAATCAAACAGTCTAAATGGTTGAGGTGGTAGATTTTGTGGTTTGTGTGTTTTATCACAACTTTCCAAACTGCACTGCTGCAGTGAGATATAGCTCATTAAAATGGTCAGATAGATGGATGCAGCAGTGTATGCTGTAATCCTGGCACTGGAGAGGCTGAGACAGGAGGATTGCAAGTTTGTGGCCAGCTGGACTAGGTGATGAGACCTTGTCTCAAAAAAAAAAAAAAAAAAAAAAAAAAAAAAAAGGAAAAGAGAAAGAGAAAGAAAGGAAGAAAAGAAGAAAGGAAGAAAAAGGAAGGAAGGAAGAAGGAAAGGAGGCAGCCAGGCAGGCAGGAAGGAAGGAAGGAAATTAAGATGGAGTGGGGATCTGACTGACTGTAAGAAGTGCCAAGAAGGATGTGAAGACACCAGACCCCACCTTACATCACTGATAGGAAAGATGCTACAGTCACACTGGGAAACAGTTGCCAGCTTCTGGAAGTGAGTTAACCCATGTGACTTAACATGTGATCTAGCCATTCCTGTCCAAGGTAACTAAAATAATAATAATAATAATCTCTTGTACACAAATATTCAGAGCAACTTCATTAGGATGGCCCAAATCTGGAAACATGCCAATACAGGAATGGCTGAAGAAATGGTGGTATGTCAGTAGCCAATGAGCTATCGGCATGGTCCACAGTCTGGGCGGCTTTGAATCAGGCTGAACAGGAAGCCAGATGGCAGCACTGCGTTAAACAGTGAGTGATCCCATTTGTGTAAATACTTAGGAAAGGAAATTAACCGGTGGTGACAAAAAGCAGATCACTGCTTTCCATGGGATTTGCGGGGGTGGGGGGGAGGACGGACTTCAAAGGGACACGGGAGCCACAGGTGGCAGTGTATGCCTGTAGTCCCAACATGCTTGTAAGGGAAGCTTGGGGTTCTTTGTATATTATGCAAATATGCTTTTGTTTTAATCCCAAGTGTGGGATTTTAGTTGGGTTATAGTTTGTCCACACCTGCTAACTGTGGAGCATGGCTTTTGCCAGCTGGTAACAGCCTTCCATGTGCCGCACAGAGAGCGGTGTGGTCTAGGACTCTGAGAGTACAAATATTAGGTGGAGAAAGAGACAGTGTGGCAGTTGGTGTTGGCCTGTGGTGCGGAGCAGTTTGGAGAGACAAGAGACCAGAGAAGGTGTGGCGGTTTGGAGCAGACAGACAGAAACACTTTGGGGTGCAGCAGTGTGGAGGAGCCAGCTAGCTGTATCTGAGATTGACAGAGATTGGTATAGAGTCCTAAAAGAACCACTTGATGCTAACTAGCCTGGAGAAGTAAAGTGGTCCCTCTCCCCACTAACCTTTTCTATCTCCTACTTAAGGTTGGAGGGGGGTTGGTGGAAGGGAGGTAGAGGCCCAAATACCCCAAATAAAGTAGAGTTTTTAAAAAGACTGTCACAGATGGCTTTCCGATACACATGCCAGAGGCTGAGGCAGGAGGATTGCCATGAGTTTGAAGCCACACGAAAAGCCTATTTGAAAAAAACAGAGGGAACACAACAAACTTCTGTGGGCAAAGAGTATATTCACCAATATGATTGTAACAACGGTTTTATTTATGGCAAATCTTTTTCATAATTTTTCTTTATTGTTGAGAATTTCATACATGTATACAAATGCGATCATATACACCCCTTCCAAGTCACCCAATATCTCCTCAACATACACCTCCCAACTTTAGGTCGTCTTCTATTTATTTTTTATAACCCTCTAAGTCTAATCAGTGCTGCTTCCTTGTTAGGGCATAGATGTGGGGCCTCCCCATGGAGCATGGGAGAACCAGCAGTGACCACACCATCCAAGGAGAATGCTTCTCCCTTTCAGAGCGGCTGTTAACTGCCGGTAGCTCCTCAGTAGTGGGTGGGGCCTGGAGGGCTCCTTCATCTATGCAGGAGTTTTGGTGGGCTAGATCTTGTGCGGGTCTTATGCAGGTGACCACGGCGGTAGCGAGTTCATGAGTGCGACAGCCATGCCTTGTCCAGAGGACAGCACTCCTCTCCGGCCTTCGGTTCTTACAGTCTTTCTGCCTCCTCTTCACGGTGTTCCCTGAGCTGGGCCCAGGTGGAGGGGGTGAGGGCTCTGCCTGAGATTCCCCATGCAGAGCTGGGCACTCACACTCAGCTCCTCTCCCACGACTCCTCAGTTGTGTGTCTCTGCACTGGCTGCTGCCCACTGCACACGCAGGCCACGCTCTATCCAACTGTATGAAGTACGTGTGCGAAGCCTACTCTGCTCCAAGAGGCCTGGAGAGTCTGTCCATCAGGTACTAGCCAGTAGTAGAGGAGAGCTGGGTGTGTGAAGGCCCCAACCCCATCAACACTCCCCACGGCACGGATACGTGTGCTCACCCCAACACACTGTGAAGAGAGAGAACCAGAATTTGGGACCGTGAGGCACCCCCCGCCAGAGGGTCAGGAGGAAGGGCCGCAGCTGTAGGTTTGCCAGGAAGACACCTCACCTCAAAACAGTCCCTGGACCAAAAGCCAAGACCCAGGGTAACCTGAGAGGAATGGACGGCAACATTTGATTACAGTCTCTCGGCTGCCCGGGTACCAGCTCCTCTGTGCTCATCACCGCCCTTCCTGGCTTGTTTACTCACTGTCCTATGCCAAAACCCACCAAGCCCTGCCCAGGCGCGAGGGGTCGTACACGGAGAGGGGCGAATGACTTAAAAACATTTTGAACTTAGACCTGGCCACTTTTTCCCCTGCTTTGGTGACGCTAATTGGGGTTCCCACCCTGCCAGCTGGGCAGCATAGCAGCTTTGTGGCCACAGGCAAATCCATCCACCTCGCTGAGGCTCAGCTTCCTTACCTGTAAAATGGGAGCAAGGAGTCTACCACCTGCCAGGACGGTTGTGGGAACAAGAATGAGCTCACGTCTGTGGGAATGCTCGGTACACTGAACGGTGCTCGAGCCAGCCTATCATCACCATCATCAGTATCATGACTGCCTTGCAATGTCTACAAGGCGAGCCCCGGGGTTAGGGGTGGCCCGGAGAAGAGAGGGGCTCCCACCCCGACCCTCTGACTCTGCGGGGCTAGAGCCTCTCTAATTAACTCCTGCTGGCAGGAGTTTCCTGCAGGACATGTTTGTCTACCACAAAAAGCCAGGTGAGGCTTCCAGGGGCCGCCCACTGGCCCTGACACACGGGGGAGGAATGATGACTCACAGCCCACTAACAGCCTTGCTGACAGGCCTCTTGGCCGGGCCTGGCAGGGGCTGCAGAGGGCTGCCAACAGGGCAGTGGGGCCACTGGGCTCTTCAAAAGCCAAAGAAAGATTAGGAAGGAGGGGAAGAAAAGCGAGGGACGACGGGAAAGAGAGAAGGGCACAAGGCGGGACAAGGAAGGACTGAGCTGCAGAGAGCAGGATGGTGGCCAGAACAGCTGTGGGAGGGACCTGGGGATGGTGCAACGGGGCAGTTTGTTCTGGGAAGTGAGAAAATTCTAGAGATTAGCTGCTCCACGTGTGAATACACTGAACTCTGCTATACTTGAAATCCAGTCGAGACCGAAAACTTTATGAGTTGTTTTACAATGAAAATAACATTTTAAATGTGTCGAAGGTCAGAAAAGAAGAAGGAAAGAAGGAAGGGGAGAGAGGGGAAGGAGCAAAGAAGAGTGGGCGGAAAGAGAAAAGAGATGGAAGGGAAGACGGAGGAAATGGAGGAAAGAAGAGAGGATTGGGGAAGAGACGCCAGGAAGAAGAAAAGCGAGAAAAGGAGACAAGCAGGAAAAGGACGTAGCACAAGAACCGCTTTCCCCGGGGAGGGGCGTGGCCTGCCCGTGACGTCAGCGCGCCGCCCCCGCCCCCGGCCGAGCGTTGTGAAATCGCGGGGCGCGCTGGTGGCCCCGGGTCGGTCGGCCCGCGCTCCTTGGGTGGTTGCGAGTCCCTCGGCCTCTGGCCCCCGGCCCAGCCGGCCCCGGCGGCGGGGCAGGGCGGTAATTGCCCCGCTTATCCGGGCGCGTTGTGCAAGGCCGCGCGAGCGGGACCCGGCGCGGCGGCTCTCACGCTGTCCGCCTGCCGCGGGCGCCCGCGAGGCCACGCTGAGTTCTGCGCGCTCGGGGTCGCCGTCGTCAGCGCCGCCAACCACGACTGGATTCAGGCCGCGCTAGAGGCACCTGCCTCTAACCCTGAGGACCCTGGTTCAGTGCCCAGGCTCCACGTAGTGTAAAGAGAGAACCCATTCCCGCCGTTTGTCCTGCGACCTCCAGCGAGAGCTCACATACACACACATGCACCTTTTTTTTTTTTTTTAAAGACTGGATTCAAGTTGCCTCTGCCAATCATGCCTTTCGGATGATCTTGGGAAATGTGCCTGCCTCCTCTTCTTTGGCTTCCTCTCTTCAGATTAAATGATGACACCTGAAGAAGTGTGAGAGCCATACCTGCCTCAGACCCAGCCACTGCCCTCACAGGAATGTTTTCTCTTAAGGCTTCCATGACTACAGCTGGTTTTCTTTCTGTCTCTTAAGAGACCTTTCTCTCGAGGCCCTCAGGCGCCCATCCCTATCTTCTGTAGAGAAGGGATTTGGTGACTGCATCTTCTCCAAAGACTTCAGATCCAGCGGCCACGTGTAGCCCACACCCCTCTTCTCTGTGCTGCCTATTTACATTCAACTTGATGTCCCAAATTGAACACTGTCACCTTCCAATTCCAAAGCCATACAGCCACTCTGGGTCCTTGTATGTCCTTGTCCTACAAGGTTGAGTTGTCCATTAAGTTACTCCTTCTTCTCCCCAAGGCCTGTCCCTGAATATTCTGTCAGACTCCCAGTTCCACCATTGGTGGTCCTAGCCTTGATCACTGCCTATTAGTCACTTGGAAGATGGCAGCAGTCTCTAGCTTGCCACACTCCCATCTCAGTTCCTCATTCGCTCTATGCTCAAGGCCAGAGGGCGCTTTCTAGTGCACTCACCGCTCTACTATGATCTGAACGTTTATGCTGACCCCAGGTCTGCACACTGAAACCCGAACCCCCAAAGCGATGGCATTGGGAAGTGAGGCCTTATAAAACAGGCTCAAGGGAGCAGTCACAAAGGGTGAACAAGAAAAATCACGCATTCTAACTAGCACCTGGAGACTGCCAAATTCTCAGGAATTGTGAGGGGCACAATGTTTCTGTTGTTGCTAAGACATCCAGTCTCGGCATCTTTTTATAGCTGTTTCCTGCAGTCTGGCTGTCCTGTTACCTACCTACCCTCCACATGGAGCTTATCTCTGCTCTCAGTGTGTCACGATTATGGGTCTTCTGTGTGTGTGTGTGTGTGTGTGTGTGTGTGTGTGTACACGCTTGCGTGTGTTCAGAAGACAACTTGGTAGAGTCAGTTCTCCTTCCACCTTTAGGCAGGTTTGGGTCAAACTCAAATCACTAGGCCTGCACAGCAAGCACCTTACCTCAGCAAGCTGTCTCCCAGGCCTCGTGTTCTTTTTGTATAGAAAAAGGGGGAGGTTCACTTCTCTACAAACCTCAGCCCAGACATTCCTTACACATGGATTTTCCCTGACCTCCCCAACCCCTAACCCACCCAGGCATCCTTCCATATTTGCTCTCAAAATAAGAATGCTTGGGCTCTTCGGGAGAAGTTTTTGGATACAGTTATGTGGATTAATTTTTACTTCACGTACATGTAAAGAGTGTGGGGTGTGGTGGTGGACGCGTGTAATCCTAGCGCTATGGAGGCACAGGCAGGAAGCTTGCCAAAAACTCCAGGCCAGCTTGAACTACAGGGTGAGACCCTATCTCAAAAACAAACTTAAAATTGAATTAAATGCCTACAGAAAAAAAAAAGAAAGAAAGAAAGAAAGAAAGAAAGAAAGAAAGAAAGAAAGAAAGAAAAGAAATCTGGAAAGTATCTGAAAGGCCATCTGCCAAAATCATAATAGTTATCCCTTGTGAATAATGGGATTATAAGATATTTTAATCTTATTCATTTTGCCTATCTGTCTCTTCAGCATTTATCTAATTATGAGATTTAGAAATGAAAAAAAAAAAAGTTTGTTGATTGGCCATTTGTAACCACAAGCCTAAGGCAACCTGGCTAGAGTAAATCGGTTTTTTTTTAGGAGTTCCTTGCCAGCTCCAGCTCCGGAGGGGAGGAGCCTAGATGCCAAGGCAAACCATTCCCAGTTCAAGGACACAGCAGGAAGAGAAGGCATCTGCTTCTTCGGTAGAAATGGATGCTGCAGGAATGTTCATTCATTGAAGAATTCAGCCAGGGGCTTTCTAAACTGATAGTATTCGTCAATGCCTTGGAGACCTTCTAATTCCACCCCCTCACCTTGGAACCCAAGACTTGGTGGCCTGCCAGACCTGCCGGATCTCACAGGGAGGTGATGGCTGAGCTGGAATTTGGATGCATTCCCTCTCTCCCTGGTTACTGCTCATTCCAACGTGTGTTCCCACCACCCCCAATCATGAGCCTGATAAGCACAGAGGGAAACACTCAGCTCTGCAGCAGTCCCCTCCAGCCCACAGCTACCTGCAGAGCACTCTCTGAGCACTCTTTGCGCGTTGTGTTGCCTTCATCCTATGAAACAGGTGTGAGCATCCTTCCGCTCTGTGAGGAAGCCATTTTCTCAAGGTCAACTCCTTGATCCACGCTGCCATGCAAGGACTGGTGTCCGGTTTTAGAGTGGCGGAGAGGTAGTTTTGAGAGGCTTGAGGTTCTCCACATCTTCATTTCATGTCACATTCCATTGTTGTTCAGGGCAGTGTAAGCTGTGACCTCTGCATGCTGGACCCTGGCTCTGCCACCTAGTCATTGTGCAACTGAGGGCAAGTCACTCAGCTCCTCTGGGTCTCGGGTTCCTCCTGTGCAGAGTGTGGGTAATAACAGCCCTTAATTCATAGAGATGGCGCAAGGATGAAGTGGGTTACAACGTGAAAGCTCATGACAAGGTGCCTGGCACGTGGAGAGCCCTTCCAAGGTGCTCTACCGTCATTACCATTTATCATGCTATTATTGTTGGATGATAGCACGGATCTTGGATCTTAAGATAGCGAACAAGGGCCAGCGAGATGGCCCAGCATGGAAAGGTGCTTGTTGCCAAGCCTGACTACCTGAGTTCAATCCCCAGCATTTGTGCAGTGGAAGGAGAGAACCAGTTTCCACAGGTAGTCTGCCTCATGTATGCTATGATATGCATACGCACACACAATTCACCACACACAAACAAATGTATTAAAATTACAGAGAATGCTTAGACAAAGGTGCCTTCCCGGAGGAAGACGTGGAAGGACTGTCCGGAAGCCATACACAATCAGATTTTCACAACATGGCCGATTCAGTAACGCACACATGTGACTATGACTGGTCCAAGGGGTTGGCGGGGTTGGGGCGAGCCTCCCTGAGCTTCCCTGGGCCTGCCTCTGTTCCTCCTCACTGTTTGGAATTTGTCTCTGCCCTGAACATGTGGGCGTGATCTGAAGTTGTTCCACGGGGCACCAAAAAGAGGTTCCTGAGGCCACAGCTGCCCCAGCCGAGGATGTTACTACTGTGGAAATGGCCAATAAACACTCAGCAAATGAGTCAATGAATCAAAGGTGTCATGGAGAAGCCTGCCAACTCTCTCTTCAGCTCTCATCTCCTCCATGTGTAGGCATGAAGCAACGGCAGGGCAAGAGGTCTACAGGAGCCTGGAGAGAGCCGCCCGCCCATTCTTCGTGCTCAGAGGATTGACCTGGGCAGCACCACTGGCTGCCTCATCCCTCACCACAGCGGCTTCTGGCTCTCTCAACTTTCAGCTTAGTCTATTCTATCTAATCTGTTCTTTTTAAGATCTACTTTTATTGAAGTGTGTGTGTGTGTGTGTGTGTGTGTGTGTGTGTGTGTGTGTGTACGGGGGTGTGCATGTGTGTGCAGGTTCCCACGGAAGCCCGAGGTATCGGATCCCTTGAGGCCAGTGAGCCACCCAATATGGATGCTGGGAACTGAACTCGGGTCCTCTGCAAGAGCAGTCGGTGCTCTTAACCACTGGGCAGTCTTATTAGGCTATTTTGTCACTTCCATAATTGTATTGTCTGTATTTGTCCAACTCTGCAAAGAAGATGGAGCAGCCATAGTTCCTACCCATGAAGCTGTGAAAAGAGCAAACCACGACAAACAGCTGTTCATCAATACAGCAGGAAAGGGGCGGACCAAAGACAGCTAGACTCCAGGGAAGAGCTCTCCCGGAAGCATGGTGGACTGAATAACGGCACCAGGACATCCACTTCCTAATCCCGATGCTGTGAGTCTTATATTGTGTGGCAATGTCTTCACAGGCATGATCTTAATATGGGGAGACAGCCCCATACCAGCCTCTCTGGGTTCAAATCCTGGCCTGGCCACTGTCCATCAGGATGGCTTTGCTCCGCTTCCCTCTGTGGGCTTCGGTGCTTTCATGGCTAGAAGAGCAGCCTGTTTCTTCCTCTCTGGGAAAGCTGGTATTCGATGCTTCCTTCCTGGGCGGTGCAGAGTCTGCACTTCCTGCCTCCTTGCAGTAAGGCTTCACCACGTGGCCAGTGCTGACCAGTGAAATTTGAGCATTATGAAACACACACACATGCGCACACACACTCACATACATGCATGCACACGCACATACGCACATGCACACATGCGCTCACAGGCAGGACCTAGACCCCATAGTCACTAGCTCAGTAGCTGTCACATGCCGTAAGTGTTCTCTGACTCAAGAACACGATAAAGCTCTGTCCCTTCCAACACTCACCCTCTAGAACTCTAAGCATCATATGACAAGATAAAAATAACAGTAAACAGGGTAGAGAGAGAAGAGACTTGAAAGGGTCCCCGGGAGCAATGGGATCATGTGGCCACAGAGGGCAGTCACAGAACATTTACACATGGCACCCGAAACAACAGCAGGGCACACAGATGAACGTGTTTATTAGAATACTTAGTCTGGTCAAGGTGGGTTCTCAGCCAACCTTCCTTTCTTGTTTTGTTCTGTTTTGTTTTTTGAGACAGGGTTTCTCTGTGTAGCCCTGGCTGTCCTGGAACTCACTCTGTAGACCAGGCTGGCCTTGAACTCAGAGATCCGCCTGCCTCTGCCTCCCGAGTGTCAGGGCTAAAGGTGTGTGCCACCACTGCCCGGCTAGCATTTCTTTTTAGAATAAATGAAGAGGGTTACTTCTTTTTTTTTTTTTTCCTTTAAGTGAGCTTTAAAAAATAATAATAATAAAAAACTATTGGCTGACCTCACAAGTGGCTTGTGAATTCAGCAAAAACCATAAAGAAGGACCCCAAAGGCTAAAACATTAAACAGCTTCCCTGGCATGCTGAGAAGAATGGGCTTTGGGCCCGGACAGGCCACGGTTGGATTCCAAGTCCCCTGCTTGCCAGCAGTGTGATATCATTCTCAAACTCACTGGGGTGTTTCCTTGTCTTTAAAGGGTCACTGTGTTGACCTCACAGAGCGATGTGAGGGCCAGGACTCAGTTTACCCCTGTGACCTTAACTGAGGTCCTCCTCAACTTTGTTATTTGGTCCAGTCTGGAGATCAAGGGGCCTAACCCGCAGAGCCCAGTAGGTGTAGGAAGGGTTTCAGAAGCTCCCGTCCACTGAAAGAACTGACACTCTGAGACCCACAGAGTCTATGAGGCAAGCACCAGGAGCTGACAGGCAGACACAGGACAGAGACGGCCCTGAGGGAAGGCAGGGAAGGAGATGAATCTTGAACCCTGAGTGAGGTTCCAACCCGCAGAACGTAAGGAATGCATGCTACCAGGTTGCCTCACCCTGAGCCTCAGTTTCCTCTTTAGCAACAAGACGAATACCGCCCACCTTTTGCTCTGCTGCTGGATTAAGTGGGATAAGCCGAGGAAGCGCCTCCCACAGTGCCAGGTTCATATTAGGCACTGGCTAAATGGAGGCAATTACTTTACATTGTGCTGGGTAATGAAGCCTTGGTGGGTGGCCCTCTTCCACAGGGGAACAGCCTTCCTCCTGGTGACTCACCTCCAGGGCACTGCCCACAGGCAAGGGTGTCCCAGGCTCCTGGGCAGGTTGAAACCACCCAGCTCCCTGGGGAAAGGCCTTAATTCAAAGGAGATCATCTCAATCTCTCTCTTCCCACGCCCGTGTTGCAAAAGGAACACAATTTCTCCTACTCCAGAACTGGGCCTCAGGTCCAGATTCCCACTGTCTAAGGAACTAGACAGCTACACACTCAGGAATTGAGAGGGTACCTACCAAGAAGGAGCAGAAAGCCGGAATTTGTCAGCCTGTGAACCACATCCCCAAACCTCCAGACCTTAGAGTCCTGAGACCAAGAAGCTGGAAGGATGACGCTAGATAGATAGATAGATAGATAGATAGATAGATAGATAGATAGATAAAGATGCCTGAAGCCCGGTAAGTGACATACACTTACAGTCTGAGCTATGGGTATATAGGTACATAGTAGGTGTAGGAGCCCAGTGCCAGCCTAGGCACCATAACCCAAACCTCTCTCCAAAAACAGACAACCAGGCAAACAACTCACCAGGGTGCCACTACACTGTGAGGGTCCTGGTTGTCCCTTAATTTTTTGCTTGCTGAACTGTCCGGGGACCCTTGGAGGATCCAGCACAGTTAGGTCCAGAGAAGACCACTCAGTACCCAGAGGTCACATCACATTTAGGCCCCATCTGCCAAGTTCCACGTTCTCTCTTCCCGGCTCCTGTCCACTGCTCAGGACATGGCTGAAACTTGGTGTCCTCTAACCCAGGGTTTGTTCCTCTTGCCAGCCAGTCAGCTATGTTGAAAGCCAGCACTTCCCTTCCCCAGGGGTCCAGGTGAGAAGAGAGCAAGAGGCTTGGGGGCTGCTGTGAATGGCACCGTGAGGGCAGCCATGCTCTCTACAGTAGAAATGCTCTCCTCTGGTCTCCACCTGTCCTGTGAGGGCTGGCACATGATCCCCTGGGTCCCTGACAGCTGTCCACACTGCCATAGACGAGGCAGTCTTGTAATCAAAAACCAACAAGCACAACAAAAAGTGTTTGGCCTTATGTGTACACCATAAACTTCACCTAAATGCACAATACTGAGTTCAGTTCATTTGTGGGTTGTGTGAGCCACCACTGCAGTACAGTTCCAGAAGATTCTCCATCATCCCACGCAGATTCCCTCTGCCATCTGCAGCCCCAGGGAACAGATGACCTGGCTCTGCTTCTATCCAGTTACTCTCTCTGGACATTTCACGTGATCAGAACCGCACATTACGTGGTCTCCTGTGCCAGGCTTTCTAGCATAACTGTGTTGAAGATTATCCATGCCTTGGCATGTTTGAGTGCTTCAACCTTTACTTCATTTGTTCTGTAGCCCCAACATCCTGCCAATACCGGGCACACAGTAGGTGTTCAGTAGGAAGCCAGGGGTTCACTTTGTGAGATCAGATGCCCTTCCATAATGAGCCAAAGCTTTCTAGCCATCCTGGGCAGTTGAGGGCTGGGTGCTGACCTTGCCCTCCTGCCAATGACGCCAACCTCAGCCTTGCATCCATTTGTTCTGAGTGTGCTCAGACCCCCTCTGCTCCTGACTAAAGCCTCACTGACTAATTGCCCCCGGAATCAACCTCCTTTGTGTGATAAATATAATCTTTATAACTATATAATACAATATTTATATATGATAAACATATTTATAATAATAAATGTATTTGGCTTTTTGTTTTTTAAGTTTTTGGGACAATTTCATTATAACCCAGATTGGCTTCAGACTCACTATGCAATCAAGGGTAAGTGCTCCTCTTGTTTCTATGTACCAAGTACTATGATTTTAGGTGTGTCCTACCATAGCCGTGTATGTTTAGCTTTTTGAGAAAGCTTATCAAGCTGTCTTAAACAGCAGCTGTACTACTTTACAACCCCCCAAAAATGAAGGACATTTCTTCACATCATCTCTGCAATGCTTAGTGTTGTCAACTTGACAAAATCCAGAATCACCTCGGAGACCGGCCTCCAACTGCTTACTTGAAGTGGGAAGAACTGCCTACTGTGGGAGGCACCATTCCCCAGGAGGATCCTGTGCTGCTGGAGTGGAGAGCAGGAGCAGAGCAGGAGCCTGCATGCATCATTCCCTGCTTCCTGACAGTGGATGAAGAGTGGTCAGCTGCTTCCTGCCCCCTTCACTCGTATCCCAAGCCCCATGATGGACTATACTAATGAACCATAAGCTCAAATACACTCTTAAATTGATTTTATCAGAGGAATTTTTCACATAAACAAGAAAATAAATTAATACGATCGCTAACACTTCTGCTTTTGCATATTTTTATTTCACTTCTAGTAGGTATGAAGTGCTAGCTAACTGTGGGAGTTTTGTTGTTGGTGGTCACGGTGGTGCTTTCATTTGCTAGCTGTAGTTTTGACATACACTTCCCTAGTGAGGAGGGAGGTTGAGTTTGTTTTCAAGCTGGGTGGTGGTGACACATGCCTTTAAACCCAGCACTGAAAAGACAGAGGTGGATCTCTTGAGTTTGAAGCCAGCTTTGTCTACAAAATGAGTTCCAAGACAGCCATGGCTACACAGAGAAGCCCTGGCTCAAAAAGAAATTAAATTAACTGGGACACTGGGAATATATCTATTGTCCATTTATATATCCTCTTTGGGGGAATGCCTATGGGAGTCCTTAGTTTCCAATCTGTTTGTTGGGGCATTGTTGCTGTTCAGTTTTAGGGGTTCTTCATATCCCCGTATCAGATACCTTTTAACTGCTCTCTCCCATCCTGTGGCTTATCTTCCCACTTAGTAGCATCCTCTGCTGGACGGATGCTCTGAATTTTGAGGAAGCCCACTTTAATCAGTTTTTGCTGTTACTGTTGCTTATGCTTTTGCTATCAGTTTTAGAAAGCATTTCCAAACCCAAGGACATGAATGCTTCCTCCTATATATTTCCTTCTAAGATTGTCTCTTACATTTAGGTGTTTGATGGATTCTGGGTTAATTTTTCCATGTTATGTAAAGTAAGGGCCCCGTTCCTTCTGGTGCATGTGGGCGTGCAGTTTCCAGCACTACTTGTTGAAGAGACTGTTCTTTACCCCACTGGATGGATGGTCTTGGTGCTTTTGTTAAAAATCATTTGAAGCCTGGGGCTGGAAAGACAGCATTGTGCTTAAGATTGAGTACTGATCTTGTGGAGGACCCAATTTGGTTTCTAGCACCCACTCAGACAGTTCACAACCACCTGTAACTCCAGCTCAAGGGGTCCAACACCCCTGGCCTCTGAGGGCACCTACACTCGCACACACACACGCACACCTACACAGATACACATGCAGACACATAGTGAAAAATAAACTGTCAAAGCCCACTAAAGCTGCTGTGGTGGCACAAACCTGTCACCTAGCAACTTGAGAAGCTCAGAAGTTTGAGGCTAGCCTGGGCAGATAGCAAAATACAGTCCCAGAAAATTTTGAAATTAAGCTGGGCAGCGGTTGTCCACCCCTTTAATCCCAGCAGAGGCAAATGATCTCTGAATTCGAGGCCAGCCTAGTCTACAGAGCAAGTTCCAGGACAGCTGGGGCTACACGGAGAAATCCTGACTTGAGAAAAATAGAATAAAATTAACAGGGACCCTGGAAATGTAGCTCAGTGGTGTTGTGTGTGCACAAGGCTCTAGTCTGAGCTTAAACACTATATACATGCATACATATCCACATATATGTATCTGTATGAATGCATACATATATGTTTGCATATGTAGATATGCCTAAATAGTTGATACATGTGTGGATTTATTTACGGACTCTGAATTATATTCCACTGGCATATAAATGCCTTTCAGCCTATCTCATTGCTCGGTATGGCAGAGCCATAATATTTTGATTGTGTGATTTAATAGCAGGTTGAAACTGGGACCAGTAAGTCCTCCAATTCTCTTCCTCTTAAATATAGTTTTAACCAGTTTGTATTCTTGGAATTCTATGTGAACTTTAAGTTGAGTTTTTCCCTTTCTTCAATGGAGCTGCAGTGGCTTGATCTGAAATGTCCACTACAATGACAAATGTCACACACACACACACACACACACACACACACACACACACACAAACCAGCCCTTGTTTTGAGAGCTTAGCTTGTGGCATGATTGTGAAGGCTGTGGAAGCTTTAGGAGGAGATTTCTGCAAGGCAGAAGGAGGTCAATGGGGGCACGTCTTTGAAGGCAATGTCTGCTTCAGCTTCCCACCTTCACCTCTGCTTCCTGTCTGCCGTGTGCACTTCTGCACCTCATGCCTTCCCCACTGTGACAGTGAAATAAAGTAAGACGTCCTTCCCTTGAAAATTGTTACCAAGAGTGGGGTTTGCTCTGATAAACCTGACCACATCATCCTAAGGTTTTTAGAAGAGGTTTCCATGAGTGCCATGGAAACATCTGAAGATGTGTACTAGAGAAAGCTGTGAGCCCCACTGCATGGGTGATTCTGATGGGAGTTCAAAAGACCAGGACACCTGTAGGAACGCAGACAGTAAAGAGCTTGCTCACAAGATCACAGAGAGGAGTGAACAAACTATTGGGGAGTGAACTGACCATTTGTGTAACATTGTGCGTGCTATCCCAGTGTTCTAAAGCTGATTATGGAGGTGACTGCACACATCGGTGAATGTACTAAAACCATTAAACTGTGTACATTAAAAGGATGAATTCAGCCAGGTGGTGGAGGTGTATGGCTTTAATCCCAGCACAGGCAGATGGATCTCTGTGAGTTACAGGCCATGCTGATCTAGAGAGGGAGTTCTATGACAGGCAAGTCCACACAGAGAAACTCTGTCTCAAAACAAAGCAAAAAGAAACAAACAAACAAAAAAAAAATGATAGATTGGAAGTATGTGAATTAGCACTCAGCGCAGCTTTGTTTTTAAAGCAAATCTAAGTGTGGAAAGGTGACTCCATGGTTAAGATTCTGTGGCTCTCTTCCAGAGGACCCAAGCTCAGTTCCCAGCAACCACGTTCAGGCGGCGCACAACTACCTGTAACTCTAGTTTAGGGGATCCAGTGCCCTCTTCTGGCTCTGTCTATCTCTCTCTCTCTCTTGCTCCCTCCTTTCTGTCTCTCTGTCTCTCTCTGTCTCTCTCCCTCTCCCTCTAAGTTAGCCCTGCACCGGGATCATGGGAGGTGCCTCACATGCATGTTACGCTGTAACAGCGTCCCCTGTGAACCCATGGTAGCGAGGTGGCACAGTGGCACGGCCAGACAAAACGCATAAGCTGGTGATGTCCTCTGACCAGCCAAGCTCAGGTTTCCAGGCACACTCAAGCATTTCCTGAGCACCGGGACCACAGAGGCTGGGAGTGGCTGCTCGGGATTCAGCTGTGGGTCAGCAAAGCCTGCCTCCCACGTGATGGAAAGCAGTGTGTTCTTCCTGCTTTTTCTCTTCTGCCCTCCCACCATGCTCTGGGAACTTGCCTCTGAGAAAACTGCATTTGTTCAGCGGAGAGTTATCCATTGTCACCACCACAGCCAATGCTCTTTAAGAGGCTACTGGTCCAGAGAACCAGCACCCTGGAAGGCATTGATGAGCTGGGTATTATCTCACTGGATTAAAGGGGTCTCTGATACCATGTGCTTCTCAGTCTGAGGAGTGGGAGGGCACCAGAGCAGCGGTGAGGAGCCTGGTTGTGGCTAGGATTACAAGAACGGGTGTGCATAATACATACATACACTGTAGAAGACTCCTTGCAATCCCAGCATTTGGGATGCTGAAGTGGAAGAGTCCTAAGTTCAAAGTCAAGCTGGGCTACAGGGTGTCTGGAGTCAGCCTGTGATGATCTAGAGATGTTTCAAAATCAAAACCGGGGCCTAAGGCTCTAACTCTGTAGGTGGTGAGCTTGCTTAGCAGGCACAAAGCCCGTCTTGGATCCCCAGACTACATAACTCAGGTTTGGTGGTCCACACTGTAATCCTAGCACTTGGGAAGTAGAAGCAGGTAGATCAGAAGTTCAAGGAAATCCTTGGCTAAAATTGAGCCCAAGGCCAGGGCTACATGAGACCCTGCTTCAAAAAAAAAAAAAAAAAAAAAAAAATTAACATGTATAAATTGCCTCAGAGTATGCTGGAAGAGAAAGAAATGCTAGTTCATACTTCAACACGTATGACCGTGAGGGCATGCTTAGTAAAGTGAGACAATGTGAGGGCAGGAGAGACGGCTCGGAAATTAAGAGCATCTGTTGTTCCTGTAGAGGACACAGGTTTGGTTCCCAGCACTCACACGGCAGCTCACAGCCATCCATAATGCCAGTTGCCCTGACTCCCTCTTCTTGCTTCCATAGACACTGCATGTCTGTGGGGCATATACATACATGCGGACCGAACATTCATACGCATGAAATAGAATAATTTTTTCTTTTTAAAACCGAGTGCTTGCTGGGTACAATGGCATATTATCTTTAATATCCCAGCACACAGGAGGCAGAAGGAAATGGATCCCTATAAATTTGAGGCCATCCTTGATACGTTCGAGACCAAGAAGGGCTACACAGTGGAACCCTGTCTCAAAAGCTGAATATTCAGGATCCTGTTTGCTGATGGGATCTAAAGCGGTGAAATTCCTAGATGCTGAAATTTAAAATGCGCTTGCTAGGAGTTGTGGGAAAGGAAAGTAGTTATGTTAGCTTCAGTTTCAGGAGATGCAGGTGAATATATCTGGTGCCGCTGGTTGAGACGGTAAATTTTATACTACGTGAACACTTCTGTTTTCTTTTGCCTTGCCTCTTTTGGCCAACACTTACTTTTTAATGATGCCGGCCAGCCCATCAACGTGGCCCGGTGCTTAAAAGCACTTGCAGAGCTCAATCATGGGGCTGTATGGTGGACGGAGAGAACTGACTAACGAAAGTCCTCTGACCTCCACATGTACATTCTATGTACACTCACACAGCACATCACAAATACGCAATAATAATAAGCAAACTTTTAAGATGAAAAGCATGCCTGGCACTTGGGAGTGTGGCAGTGACTTGCCCAGTGTTGAGGTGAAGGCTGGTGGGTTCAGTGACCTGCAAGCCAGCACCCCTCATCATCAGTGGCTCCTCTAGACTCCCTGTAAGCAAAGGTTGTAACTCGCACAAGTCCCGGCTCTTCCCCCAGCACTTGAACTCCCAATCTGGGAGTGAGACAACTTGGTGGGACTCCTGCCAGTCTCCCCTCTCCCTGAGAGGACTCCCATCCAGTGCTCCGACCACCTGTGACTCACTCCCCAAGACCATCTTCCTCATCCCTCACAGGCCAAGGCAAAGCCCCTGGGTTAGGAAGAAGCTTTTCTCATCTTCCCACCCATGCTGACGCTGGTTCCCCTGCTTCTGAGACTGGAAGTCCCACACGCTGGCATGAGTCAGTGTTTCGGGACCCCAACGGTATACAAGTTCCAGAGGGCTGAACGCATGCACGCACAGAGGGCTTACATGCTATCACAAGCATGTAAGAATGGAGGGGCTAAATGTTCCCACTGCTCAACACTCTTCCTTCACACCCATTTCACTTCAGCCATAAAGCACGGAGCCCTTCCTGCCTAGGGTCACTAACTCTCCCCTTGGCACTGGAATTCATCACTGGAGTTTACATGAGCTCGAGACAAAAGGTATGTTGGACTAACCTATGTTTGACTATTAAAAAATTACATTCTAAAACATTAATCACATTATTTATAGGAGAGAACTAGAAATAGCTTAAATGTTCGACAAGGAAATGCCTGAGTTAATGACGGTTAATGAAGCATTTTGTAAGCGTCAAAAGAAAGAATATGAGCAATGAATAACAAGATAGGAAACTTATGGAGTGAAGTTAAGCAGAGAAAGTGGGTCATGGAAATGTCTCCACACTTGGATTACAGCTGTAATTATCGGTGTGTGCTGCATGCTAAGCACTTTACAAATATTATCCCATCTAATTCTTATGGCTTTGGAATTAGGTATGAACATCTCTTCACACGTTTTAAAAGACTGGAGATTTGTAGCAGGCAAGTCACACACTCTAGTTGGTATGATATACCAGCGTGACTCTAACCCAGGTGCTCTATGCCCAGACTTCAGACTTCCCAGTGTCACCTTGGCAGCAAAATCAGCTCTATAGGGATAGCACAGAGACAAAAGCTGAGAGCTAGAAACCCAGGCAGCAGGGGATAGCAATAAGGTTAATTAATTATCTTATAAAATACTGTCTGGATGGTAATTCCAAAGTCTTTTTGAAGATAAGGAAAATGCTGGTGAAAATGGAAGAGATTCTAGAGACAGAATTCAGCTGAAAAGTATCTGCGAGAACTTGAGAAACCAACTGTTCCTCTAATGAGGACAATAAGCAAAGAGAGTAGGTGGGTGGGTTGAGTGGACGGGTGGATGGATGAGCCCTAAGGCCTATGCAAGAAGCCGCCCCATGCTAACCATTGGGAGAAATGATGGGCTGTTTCTTAGAATAGTGTCCAAATCCTAGGAGTGTGTGTGTGTGTGTGTGTGTGTGTGTGTGTGTGTGTGTGTGCGTGTGCTCGTGTGTGCCTGTACATGCATTGAGTATTGGACTTGGAAGATAGCGGAAAAAGAGAGCAGCTTTTGAGAAGCTGGTGAGGGAAGTGTAAAAGACTTGGGGATGGGGGCAGCAAGAGGAGATAGGGCCCAGACTTCTGCCATTCCTGATGTCACTGTGGCAGCTTAAATTGGGTAATTCTTCCTGCTGTGATCCGTTCTAGACAGCACAGTGTGTGTGGAGGTCTCACCAAGCCCAGGGAGCTCAGCCACCATCCTCCTGCCCCACACTGCCAGGGCATTCCACCCACTCTGGCCTTGGGGTCTGTCTTTCCCCTCCCTTTACCTGGCTTCCTGCAGAGAACTTACCATTTGGCAACTCCACCCCACCCCCCAACATCTTGTGTCATTCCCCCAGAAACAGTGCAGATGGGTTCTTCGAGGAGCTCCACTATGCTGCGCCAGAGACCCCAGAAAGGTTGTCTCTAAGCTTGCTAAATCTCCATGGTAGTCCATTCTGGGCGACTACAGCTGAGCATCACAACCTGAGATGCACAGGAGCAGCAACTCCACCGTTCACACTTCTAAAAGCCAAAAAGTCAAGACCAAACGGTTACATCTGACTAAGGTGTTCCTGCTATGCTTGGTGGTATCCTGTGAATGAGGGTAGAGCTGCTGTACCTTAAACCTTCCATCACCACCACAGTGGGGATGGAGACCTCATGATCCTTCCTCTCCAAGGTGAGATTAGGCCCGGCTCTCCTCTCTCATGGAAGTGGCTTCAGGAGCAATTGAAATGATCACTGTGGGTCCCTTTTGTAGGAGACGCAAGACTTGATGAAAGAAAAGATCCTATGTAGGTTCAAGTCTCAGCTTCACAGCTCATTTCTAGGTGACCATGAAAGAGTTAACATCCCTAAATTTTTTTTTCTTACCTACTAAGTGGGGGTGATAGCACTCACCAGTGAGGGCTTAGAGAACAGACCCCAGGGACTTCTGCTGTCCCGAGCAGGAAGCTTTGGTACATAGGAGTTCTCTAGAATGCTAAACCCAGGAGCCCACTGAGCACAGAGCAGGGTGTGTGTGTGTGTGTGTGTGTGTGTGTGTGTGTGTGTGTGTGTGTG
>NW_026589732.1:2645242-2659456 GCF_907164565.1 Psammomys obesus
GTGTGTGTGTGTGTGTGTGTGTGTGTGTGTGTGTGTGTGTGTGTGTGTGTGTGATTATTTTTTAACCAAATAACCAAAGCAAAGGAAGATACAGAGTCAAAGCCAAATTGCCATCAGGGAATGTGGAAATGGAAATGAGAAAATTCTGAATAAACAAACTGGCCAAGCCAGGTGTGAGAAATAAGATCCTGCAGCACTGGTATTTTTAGCAGCCATTTTGCCTGCCATTCTTACTTCACTTCCCTAACTCTCTGTGGGAACAGGCCTTGAAGTATTTGACTACTGAGCTTCAAGCAAATCCTCACTCAAGGTGATAGCCACATTCTCCATCCACTTTTCTCCACTTAGTGGACATTTGCTCAGCACATTTGCGCTGCGGCAAGCAGTGCTGGAGAGATGGTCAGCTCATCCCATTCCTGGCATCAAACAGCTTCTAATCCGGTTCAGACAAATTGGCCTCCAGTTATAGGGAGAAGAGCAGCTCTCCTGAGAAGGTTGCATAGAGCAGGCATCGGTTAAAAGAAGGAACAGAGCATTTTCTTCTTTGGGAAAGCACCAAATGGAGGATGACTGGTGCTGTGGGAGGGCCCAAGGATGAGGACCTGGGGCCCAGGATTAGGAAGCCACAGAGATTTCTGCAGAGGATTCTACAGTGGTATCACAGGCCATGGTTGTGGCTGGGGCCATGGCTGTGGTTAAGGATGAGGAAGTGGGCTCATGGAGGTAAAGCTGAAGACAAGGAGTGGATTCCTGTCACCAAGCTGGGCCGCCTGGTTGAGGATGTGAAGATAAAGTCTTTGGAGGAGACCTAACCGTTCTCCCTGCCCATTAAGGAATCTGAGACTATCGACTTTTTCCTGGGTGCATCTCTAAAGGATGAGGTTCTAAAGATCATGCCAGTGCAGAAGCAGACACAGGCTGGCCGGCGCACCAGGTTCAAGGCTTTTGTTGCTATTGGGGACTACAATGGTCACATTGGTCTTGGTGTTAAGTGCTCCAAGGAGGTAGCCACTGCCATCCGAGGGGCCATCACCTTGGCCAAGCTATCCATCGTCCCTGTGCAGAGAGGCTACTGGGGGAACAAGACTGGCAAGCCCCACACTGTTCCGAGCAAGGTGACAGGCTGCTCTGGCTCTGTTTGTCTCATCCCTGCCCCCAGAGGCACCGGCATCATCTCTACTCCTGTGCCCAAGAAGCTACTGATGACGGCTGGTATTGATGACTGCTACACATCAGCCAGGGGCTGCACTGCCATCCCGGGCAACTTTGCCAAGGCCACCTTTGACGCCATCTCCTAGACCTACAGCTATCTGACCCCTGACCTCTGGAAAGAAACTGTTCACCAAGTCTCCTTATCAGGAATTCACTGATCATCTTGTGAAAGCCCACACCAGAGTCTGTTCAGAGGACCCAGGTTCCAGCTGTGGCAACCACATAAGGGTTTTTATACAAGAAAATAAGTGAATCAAGTCTGTTTAATAAAGACAGGAAGGAAGGAAGGAAGGAAGGAAGGAAGGAAGGAAGGAAGGAAGGAAGGAAGGAAGGAAGGAAGGAAGGAAGGAAGGAAACAGAAGGATAAGGGCAGGCCAGGGGCAGGATAAAGAAAAGCAATAGAGCTCTCTGAGGGAAAGGATGAGGAAGGAGAAGCCCAGGAGATGGGGAGAGGCCTGATGGAGGATAGATGGGAGGATTCTTGATGGGACCATGCTCAGGCTTTGTGTGCTTGTTCACACAGGGATGAGATTCTGAAATCTGCTCCATGTCTAGCTTGCTGCTTATCTCAGCAAGATTCTTCCTATCTGCCCTAGCCAAGGCTCGGAGAACGATGGAGACAAATCCAAGGCTGTAAACTCTGACTTTGGGGTCTTGGTCCAGCATATTTTCTAATACATCAAACAGATCTGTCTGTGTCCGATGCCCTGGGACAGTGGTTCTCAACCTGTGGGCCTTGAACCCTTGGGGGGGGGGCGTCAAATGATCTTTTCACAAAGGTCTCCTAAGACCACCGGAAAGATAGATATTTACAATTCACCACAGTACAAAAATTACAGTTACAAAGTAGCAACAAAATAATTTTATGGTTGGGGGTCACCACAACATGAGGAAATGTGCTAAATGCATTAGGAAGGTTGAGAACCACAGCCAGGAGATGAGCTTACCAAGTTGAAGCTTTCTCAAAGGGCATTGGGCAAATTGCAGGAATAGTGTGAACATGTTAAAGCTGTAATGGAAGTTAGATGAAAATTAAGCTGAATCCTATAGAGTCAAGTAATCAACAAACCTAACCTACTTGTATGGACCTTTGAATAAAATCAGTATCTGAAGCTAAATGACAAAATCTAACACTATAGCCTTTGTTCCTCCCTCTCCAGAAAAGGCAAACTTGTCTACCCCAGCTGCTTTAAGATTAAAGATAAAGAAGGCTGTGGTGGTCATGCCTGGAACCCCAGCATTCAGGAAGCTGAAGCAGAAGGGTCTACAGTGGGTTATAGTGACTTCCAGGCCAGCCTAGGCTACACAGTTGCTTTATAAACCTGAAATTTGGCAATTAAAGTATCAACCTGAAGAGGTAACTCCAGGCAGTTAAAAGTGCTTGCTGCTCCTTTAGAGGACCCAAGTTCATTTCTCAACGTCCATGTCAGGCAGCTCACACCCACCTGTAAGGCCAACTCCAGGGAACCTGCTTCCCTCTTCTGACTTCTGAAGGCACCTACACACACACACAATTTTTTTTTATTATTCTACATAAACATATATTATAGAAAGTGTCTGCCTGCATATGTGTCTGTGCACCATATGGATACCTGGTTACAGAGGCCAGAAGTAGGAGGTGTTGGATCCCCTGGGACTGGAGTCACAGACAGCTGTGAGCCACCATGTGGGTGCTGAGAATTGAGCCCAGGTCTAGTCAGCACTCTTAACTCCTGAACCATCTCTCCAACCCCTATTCTCAAAAATGTTAAAGTAATAAAAAGTAAACCTTTTAAAAAATGTCTACGACAGGCCAGGTGGGTGGCTCAGCAGACAGGGGCACTGGCTGCAAAGCCTGACCACATGAGCACACCTTGTGGAAGGAGAGCACTAACTTGGCAAGATAACCTCTGCCCTACATATGCGTACACACGCACACACATCAATGTAATATGTTTAGATCTCTAACCTAGCAATTCCCTTTCTGGTGCTCATCTGAAAAATGAACATTACAATACTCACATACAAACATATTCACCACTTTGAGGTGTGCTATACTATATGTTTGCAATATCAGAATGTTTAATTAAATTAAAAATAAATGTCAAGGGGTTGTTTCTGGATCTCCTATCTCAGCTTCCCTTCTGTGAATGTCAGTTGCTACTAAAAAAATATTTTACTTTGAACCTCTCTCTGCGCCTCTCTCTATTGAATTTTTTTAAATACATTATTATTTAAAATACATGATGTAGCAGGGCATACACACACACACACACACACACACACACTTTTTTGTTTGGTTGATTTTTGTTTTTCGAATCAGGGTTTCTCTCTGTAGCCTTGACTGCCCTGGACTCACTTTGTAGACCAAGCTGGCCCTGAACTCACACAGATCTGCCTGCCTCTGCCTCCCTGAGTGCTGGGATTAAAGACATGTGCCACCCATGCCCAGCACACCTTTAATTCGAACACTCAGGAGGCAGCAGCAGGCAGGTTTCTGTGAGTTTGAGGCCAGCCTGGCCTAAATAGTGAGTTCCAAGCCAGGCAAGGGCTACAGATGCTGAATCAGCAGCAGCGGCGGCTGCGGCAACAACATCCATTGTAAAACTCTGGTGCCTAAGAGGCCCCTGTCAAATCTGCCTGTTATCTCAGTTCATCCTGACCATTGTTCAGCACACCACATGGACCCACGTGAATAACATCTCTTGATACAATCCCTCAGAGATCACCAACTGCCTGTCCACTAGAAGATGGAGAAGGAAGGGGGCTTAGCCCCAGTGATGTCCCAATTTCAGCAGGAAATAAGCAGAAGTAAAGTTGACAGCCGTAAGCCATTTGGGCTCTAGCCCCATTCCACAGAGGGTGTCTTTAGCTTACAGAGGCTACCCTGTAGGGGATGCCTTATAGCCCATCTGGGACCTTCCCTGAGCTGCTAAACTCCTAGCATGTAGTGGCTTCCAGGTAAAGTGAAAGGATAGGACTAGCTTCCTAAATGAAGGCATAATGTCCTATCTGGTATCTTCACTTACCTCCTGAACTCAGAGGCCCCTCTATAAAGAAGGAATTTAAACAATATAGACATACGAATAACTATAATAGACAAGAACATAAGCCTATAAACAAGGGATTCCCTTCCGTCTGTTGGCTGTTGTTAGAGCTCCTCCCACTAGATATGGCCTATGATACTAAAGAATATTTCACCTAAACAAATAAAGATATTTTTTTAAAAACTTCCCTAATTCATTTATAGATTCGGTACAATCTTACTCACAATCCCAACATAAAACTAATGAGATAAATGTATCATATATATGTGTCCACAGAATATCAGATTACACTATACTTAAGTGCATAGGAAGGTTTTCATATGTGTGGTTAGACAACAGGTTATAAAGCAGTAGATGTAATAAATTCCCATGTATGCAAAAAAGAAAAAAAAACCACCAGGATGATTCTAGAACGCAGAACAAGCAGTTTCCACAGAGGCTACGAAAGTCCTAAAGTCCCTTACTTGTTAGAATTGTCTGGGAAGACCTTAAATATATGCAGATGAGAAGACACCAGGTCAGGGGTCACCATTCAACTGCCGTAACCACAGCCATAGGCTTTAAAGCTTCTCCAGTGGTTCTGATATGTAATTCTGAGCATGGATGCTCTTTACTAAGAGGGCATCCACCTACCCTCAGCTAACCTGGAGCTCCTGGGAAGGCAGGCTGTAAGTTCAAGACCTGCTTGAAGCTGCAGAGAGAATTCAAGGCCAACTTAGGAGAGCCTATGAGACGCTCTCCATCTCAGGGATGGGGCTAGAGAGATGCCTCAGTGGTTAACAGCACTCATTGCTCTTGCAGAGGATCTGGGTTTGGTTCCCAGCCCCACGTGGCGGCTCACCGAGTCTTTAACTCCAGTGCTAGGGGATCTGACACTCTCTTCTGGCCTCTGCAGGCAGCAGGCAGGCATGCATGCAGCTCACATACATCCAAGCAAAACACTTACACATGTAAACAAAAATAAATATTTTAAAAGCAAGGGGGCATTTGAAAGAATGCTGGGAAAGTGTCTCATTGGTAGAATGCTTCCCTAAGGATAGGCAAGGCCCTAGGTTCACGTATACAAAGTACTACAAAATAAGGTAATTAAAATGGCAGACGAAGAGTGGGAAGATAAATAATAAATAACTGGTAGATGCCATATACATGGATAGACAGGCAGATTCCATATAGATGGACAGACAGACAGCATGTCACATCAGAGTACAACTTTCAGAAGTGGTTGTCTCCCTCCCCTTTTTGATGTTCTCTCTCTCTCTCTCTCTCTCTCTCTCTCTCTCTCTCGGACTCTGCTGTCTCCAGCTCCTTTCCTGCTGTTGTAGGAGTGGTGCTGGCATGACAGACCCTTGCCACTGCACTTCAACTTTTTATTTGGGTTCCTGGGATCAAACTCGGGTTGTTGGGCTTACCCAGCAAGAGCGTTTACACTCTAAAGCTGACAATGATAGATGATGGATGGATGGATGGATGGATGGATGGATGGATGGATGGATGGATAAATTATAAATAGATGATAGATTGATAGAAGACAGACAGATAGATAGACAGGTAGGTAAGTAGGTAGATAGATAGATAGATAGATAGATAGATAGATAGATAGATAGATAGATATAGATAGATAAGATAGAAGCGGACAGCAGATGGACAGACAGACAGGCTACAACAGACCAATCCTGAAGATTAAAATAAGTGGAAGAAGCTGGGGAAAGAGTAAGGAGAAGAAATTTGGAAAGAATCAATCAGATCAGTAGGTCAGTCCCAAACTAAACAAAGAGAAAAACCAACAGTGAAAACGCAAAAACAAAATAAGTAAATGAGTCCAGCCAACACCAACAAACTTATGAGGCATTCATTTTTTGTTTTATTTTAAGAACCTTTTCATCGTCAGGTATGGTGCTGAACCC
The DNA here is from genome assembly GCF_907164565.1 of Psammomys obesus. Taxonomy (NCBI): domain Eukaryota; kingdom Metazoa; phylum Chordata; class Mammalia; order Rodentia; family Muridae; genus Psammomys; species Psammomys obesus. Next base: position 2,651,385 of record NW_026589732.1, read on the forward strand.
CTATAATCCCAGCACTCAGAGAGGAAGAAGCAGGTGGATCTCTGTGAGTTTGAAGCCAGCCTGGTCTACAGGCTGGACAGCCTGTCCTGCAGGACAGCCAGGGCTGTTACACAGAGAAACCCTGTCTCAAAAAAGAAAAAGAAAAAGAAAAAAATAACCTATTTGTCTACTCAATGCACAAGCACAGCTATCATGCCTCAAAGTTAAACAGCGAGGGAGTCTTAAGAAAAAAGGAGTTTTCTTTTGTAATCAAACTTCTAAAACTAGGAAGGTTACAAGTAAACATACCCTAAATCTTAGGATAATGCTTTTAACACAAAAGTTAAAAATATGAAAAATCTAAGTGGCCCACTTAAAAGGCATAAGATCTGTAGCCAGGCAGTCGGGCTTCCTTGCTTATTACCATCAGCTCTGAATCTGTTCTTAGATCACCGTAATTAAAGTAAAAGAAGTGATCGGGCAGGCTTTGGGGCTCCCAGTGCTCCAGGAGTTTGAGAGTCAAGCTCTTCACACTTCAGGCATCTTCGGCTTCGGTGGCCCAGGCCTTCCGGGCTCTGCTTCCAAGGGAGGACTTGGCAGGTGAGACCTACCCTCAGGTCCAACAGGGTGCAGCTTGGGCTTCTGTTGGAGGCCATGAGGGTCCTCCACCCTTTGAGACCTGCAGCTCCTGGTGTAGTGTGGATGTCTGGCCTGCCTGTGACAAAGAACAGACAAAGCCAAGTGATTTGACTGGCAAAACCCAGCCAGCCTCCTGCCTCCCAGCAGCCATGAGGCTATTCAAAGCCGGAAGATTTTCATGAGTCTCTGGCATAGAGGTCACAACACAACAGGGACTGTACAGAACCCAAGCCCTGTGCAGTCAGGTGAAGGCCCCACCCAGGAGACACAGACTGAGAGAGAACGAGCTCTGGGGGAGGGGCCAGCATCCAGGCCTCAGCCTTTATCCACCTCTGACATTCCCCCTGGTTTTTTGTTCTTTTTGAGGAAAATAACCAGCCCAAGTCACACACCAAGAAAAGGGCAACGCTGCAGTCTGAACCCGGGTCCCATGAGACCTGAACCCTGTTCTTTCTCCCTGAATGAGCCCATTTACAATAGCAAGAGCCGGCAATCCCCAGTTCTCACCAGTAACCACCATTGCCAGCTCTGTGACCCGTGTTCCTCCTTAAGTGGAGAGCCTCAACCTCTCCACTTAAGATGTCTGTATAAACAAGATGAGATGAGGTGAGGGCTCCTGGCTGCCCACTGACCCCATGGCCATACTTCTTCACCATGATCAAGACATCATTCAGGGGCTGCAGAGATGGCTCAGTGGTTAAAAGCAGCACTGGCTGGTCTGCCAAAGGACCCAGGCTCAATTCCTAGCACCCAAATGGCAGCTCACAAAACTATCTGTAACTCCAGTTCCAGGGGATCCAATCGCCTCACAGAGACACACACGTAGGCAAAACAACAATGCACATTAAAAAATAATAAAAATTTTTTTAAAAAAAGGAAAACCTCCGTCCCCAGGGAAAGCAGCCAGACTTGTTTGGATGGTACTTCAACTGTCGTTCTCTCAGGACTCTGAACAACCTAAGAGCAGAACTGTACCCCTTTTCCTATCACCCCGAAACTGGTCAGCCGAGAAGCCACTGTATAGTAAGGACCCTGTAAGTGCTGTTGGGTAAGCGGGAGGCTGTGGTGGTGTGAAGAGCCAGGACCAGAAGGGCTGACTGCAGCTGCAGCGCCTGTGTGACCGAGGGCCTTAGGGTGCTGTTATAAACAGAGGGAAGAGAAACGGCTGTTGGGTAGCTTGTCTCAGCTCTGACGCTGTCCCTCTGTACAGGTCTGCAGCCCGGTCCCCTCTGCTCCTTTTAAGGCTGAAGTTCCGTCATGATCACATCTTAGGAATGCCCAAAACAAATGGCAGCCATGGGTCCTCTGGGCTGCTGAGACTCGGACAAGAGCGTTCCAGGCCACGAAGCCTTCTGGGCCAGGAGACGCAGATGCTCCTGCGCATACAGTGCTTCACAGTTTGCTTCCCTCTTTTCTTTTACCCATCTCCATCCATTCTACCCACCATGAAGTGAATTAAAATTGCCTGGAAGCAAATGAAAAACATCAGCAGAGCTGAGACATAAACCCAGAATTGAGTTTCTTCCTTCATACAGTCCACCTGTACCCACAAAAGGAAGAGGAGATGAGCTCATTCAAAACCCAACTCGGAGGTCACAAGTTTGCCACCTGGGCAGAAAACTGCCTGGCACGATACAGCATTTTAAAGTCAAATATATGGCAGAAGGGTTGCATACCAGGTGGGCCTGTGGCCACAGGGCATCAGCTATACCAGAGGCAAGAGGCAAAGCCCATGCCACAAGTGCTGCATGACACAGGCCGTGCATGCCACCGCACTGCATGCCCAGACACTCTATGCCACAGGGTCTGCGCACCGCGGGAACTGAATGCCACTGCACTGAAGCAACTGGAAGAACAGCCTAAATGTAGACCCTGAGCCCTGGGATGTACAGACGCTACCTTCACAGACAAATGGCCCAAACTCTAGCCACCAACTCCAGCTGTCCTGGTTGTCCTTCGTGTGACTCCTGAGCACTCCTCATGGTCCTCAACTAAAGAGGTTAAACACAGAAAGGAGGGCACAGCAGGAAGCCCTTAAGGTTGATCCTGGTTCCGACATAGATATTCCCATGGGTCAGCACTTACTGCCAGGCCCCTCCTTGAAGCGACCCTCCTGTCTTTGCCTCCTGAGGGCTGTCAGTACAGGTATCTGCCACCATGTCTGGTCCATAATTGTTAAGTATTTTTAACATTACTTCATGGGATGGAATAGGCCTTGGGGAATATTTTAGTGCTTCTCAACGGTTCTAAATGTGAGGATATAAATCCTACAGACCTCACCATATACACAGGGCTATTAGGCACAAACTGGGCTTTTAGTAAACTTTGAGAAATTTTTATTAAAGTCAAAAAGACCAAAACTTAAACATCTTCAAGTGGGTTTGCATTTTATCATATACAACTGTACATATATGTACATATACATATTTGTACACATATATCATATACGATCTACGAATAATTTAATCAGTGGCTGTTACAGTTTAAATGTAAAGTGCCCCCACAGGCTCATGCATTTGAGCATTTGTCCCTTAGCTTGTGGGGTTATTTTGGAGGTGTTTATCTTGCAGGCAAGTTGCAAGGTCACAGGTTTACAGCTGAGTGATGTATAACATCTTCCAGCACCATAAATGCTGGTCAGTAAGGGTAAAGCTCCTACTTGGGCACCAGATTGATTTCTTCATGTTTGACAACATAAAGTAAAGTGGTACCTTCAGCAATAGGCCCTGACCATCAGGCTGTGGAGGGTAACAGATACCACTGGTAACAGTAGCCTATAATATTTGAGCCAACAACTCAAGAAGATGCAACCCATTTCTGTTACTAAGGTCCTTGGTATTTCTGTTACTAAGGTCCCTGGCAGCACAAGGTATCTAGTTGGGGCAATGTCTCTGCTGTTAAATGGTAAATCCATTTAAACTTCTTTCATATCTGTGTGTATTTCAGAGAGCTTCTACAGTAGTAGGTGCCCATATATGAGTCGTCAAAAGGTCACTATGGAAATCAGTGTAGAGAGTCCTAAAAAAGCTGAAAATCAAGGTCTGTGAGATCCAGCCATACCACTCATGGGCATATACCTAAAGGACTGCACATCTTACTATAGAGACATTTACTTATCACTGCTGTTCAATCCGTAAGAGCCAGAAACTGCAAACAGCCTAGATGTCCATCAACTGGTACATTTACACAACAGAATATTATTCAGCTCTTGAGAAGAATAAAATTATGAAGTTTGTAGGTAAATGAATAAAGCTAAAATCAGTCATCATGAGGAAGGCAGCCCAGACCCAGAAAGACAAACACCACATGTTCTCTCTTTTATGTGGATGTTAGCTTTCAAACTTTAGGCATGTTGTTTCATTTAGAATAAACACAGAGGTTAGGTAGCTGCTTGGGGTGTGGGGAAGCTTCCAAGAAGGGAGAAATAAAACATGGTGTTATAAAGAGATCTAGAGGAAACTGGGCAGGAGGATTGAGGGGGGTGAGGGCAGAGGAGGGAATATGGGAGGGGACAACAAACACTAAAGGCCCCAGTATAATTTACAGGATTGAAAGCATACAAAGTATAATCTGTGACTCCCGCAGAACTAAATTAGATGTCAGTATTACAGAAAGCTTACAAAATTAAAGATACATGAAGACTAAGCAATATGTTCCTCAGTAACCCAAGGGCCAAAGAAGAAACCACAAAGAAAATCTTAAAATACTTTAGAGACAAATGGAAATGAAAATGATGTGCCAAAAGTTATGTTGCATTAAAATTTCTTAATGTTTAGAAGTGTGTATATGTGCACGTGTGTGTGTGTGTGTGTGTGTGTGTGTGTGTGTGTGTGAATGTGGGTGTGTGCCAGTACATGTGAGCTAGAGAAGATGTTAGGTCTGCCAGAACCGGAGTTATAGGTGGTTGTGAGCCGCCTGACATGGTGCTGGGAAACAAACGCAGGTCCTCTGCATGAGCCGTGTGTGCTCTTAACCGCTAAGCCATCTCACTAAGCCTGTAATATGTTCATTGTTTTAAAAATTTAGTAAGTTTCTCCAAGTCCTATGGAAATGGAAGGGACTCAAAACAACTAATATATTCCTCAAAAAGAAGAAAGAATTTGATTTCAAAACTCAGTGAGGATCAGTGAGACGCTATGACAGTCTGAGTGTGAAATGCTCAAGCATTAGAGCATTTGCTCCGTAGCCTCCCTGTCTTTGTGGTGCTGCGAACTGAACTCAGGGCTCTGAAAGAACAGCAAACACTTTCAGCCGATGAGCATCTCTCTAGCCCAAGAAGAAGTTTATTACATTATACACTCCTCAAAAACAAAACAAAACACATAGTCCTGTATTATGCAGTAAAAAACTCTTCACACTGTAGATTTTGGTTAATAAATGTATCCACATAGATTCATCAAGTATAACAAATGGATTTCTCTAATGTAAAATTATAAGTTTATAAGAAGCTGTGTGGCAGGGAAGGGGTTAAATAAACACTGTACTAACCTATTCATTGATCTGGAAGCCTAAGAGTGTTTTTATTTTTTCAAAGATCTATTTATTTATATAGTGTTCTATCTGCATGTGTGCCTGCACACCAGAAGAGGGCACCAGATCTCATTATAGATGGTTATTAGCCACCATGTGGTTGCTGGGAATTGATCTTCAGACCTTTGGAAACACAGCCAGGGCTCTTAACCTCTGAGCCATCTCTCCACTCCAGCCCACCTAAAAGTGTTCTAAAAATGCAAGGCCTTTTTTTTTTAAATAACTATCTCAAACCAATAAATTTTTACCATAAGAAACGAGGGAAACCACAAGCATGATAGCTCAGGTCTGTAATCCTAGCTGAGGCCAGAGGACTTGCCATCAGTCTAATGGTAGTTCCAGGCCAGCCAGGGCAATATGTGAGACCCTGTCTCAAAAATAAATAGATGAAGCAGGCAGGAGCAAGTGGATCTCTAAATTCAAGGCCAGCCTGGTCTACAGAGTCCCAGGACAGCCAGGGCTACACAGAGAAACTGACTAAAAAAAAAAGATTATCAATATTCTTTTAAGATAAGCTGGCCTTGGTGACTTGTCCTGAACCCTCTGCTGCTCAGAAAGCTTCATCCCATAGTTCATCCTGCTATTGGTATAATGCTCTTGCAGAATGTGTACAATTTACCCTTGTTCATTCACATGTTGATTTCTCTATCCCACTATCAGGTTTCAATCCAGACATTGCATTGTGATGTTTATTCTAAGCATCACCTGTCTCAAGTTGTGTAAACATGCCACCATTTTGTTCTCTGTATTGTCAATTAAACATCCAGCCAATACTGAGCAATGGAGAGAGTAGGGTGGGACATCCTGGTCCGGAGGGAGGAGAGAAGAGTGGGAAGAAACACCAGGAAGAGAGATCTGAGGGGAGATGACCTGGAAACACCAGGAGCAATGAACTGGACCTAAGATATCACTAAAAAGCAAGGATAATGAGGGAAATCTGAATGGGAGGAAGTTATGCAGGTTTGGAGGTTTAGGATGGTGCAATCATTGTCCAGAATTGCGCACTATGTTAACTAAATACGTTCTAGTCTCTGTATGCTGATTTGGGTATACAGTTGGTTTGTGAATAACCACTGTTTAACTGAAAGATAAATCAATCAATAAATATTAATAATCAAAACCTCCTGCATTCCTTTACTCTGGCAGTGAATGATTTAAATGAAATTAAGATAATAACTTCAGGAGCTGGAGCCATGGCTCAGGAGTTAATAGCTCTGGCTGATCTTGCAGAGGACTGGGGCTCGATTCCCAGCTCCCATATGGTGGTTCACAGCCATTTGTAACACAAGCATTTCACACTGAACAAAGGGCACTGTATGAACATGGCACACAAATGACAGACGTTCTGGAAAAGCACCTAACCTACACAAAATAACTAACTATTTTTCTCAAAAAAGACTGAACATGTCACATATTCGTGAGGGGGCCGAACAACTGGAACTCTGCACGCTGTGGGAGAAATGATGCAATAACCTGTCAGTTATTTAAAATGCAGACACCACACCACAGCATATGACATTCCAAGAGAAATGAAAACACACAGGTACACAAAGATGCTGCACAAATGTTCATACCACTGTATTGTGATAGCCAAAATTGAAAGCAGCCCGCCTGTCCACAAGTGGAGGCACATTCACGGAAGAGAACACCACTGAAGCCTGTGAAAATGAATGGACTCGGTAACCCAACGTGCATGAATGTCAAAATATTTGTACCAAATAAAAAGCAGTAAAGTGTTGCACTATTTCATGCTCTGCGATTCTTGCCCTGCGGCAACATAAGACAGACCAGTGACTGCTTACTGTCAGCAATGGGGTAAGTGCATCTCAAAGGACAGCAGCGAACTTCTGGAGGTGACAGATGTGTTAACCACCTTGACTGAGATGAACGGAAAGACCTATGTACAGGCATCCTGGGGCATTGTATTAAGAACCATAAAAATGAGGCTGGAGAGATGGCTCAGTGGTTAAAAGCACTGACTGCTCTTCCAGAGGACCCAGGTTCAATTTCCAGCACCCACATGGCAGCTCACAACTCCAGGATCCAATACCCTCACAGAGACACACATGAAAACACCAATGCACATAAAATAAAAATAAATAAATATTTTTTAAAAACGTTTTAAGAACCATAGAAATGCCTGTGCTCTCACAGATCTTGTTCTCAGAAAGTTCTCTCAAAGATATTTTCAAACGAAATGAAAAGTTCCCTTGTACAAACATCTGCCTGGCAGCATCACCTGGACCAAAAACTGGTGTAAATGACCTAACTGCCCAGCTGCCACACAAGTGCTAATAGATCAGTACTGGACAGTTTCATCTACAATTATAAATAAAAAGGAAGTGAAGAGCCAAGTGTGAGGGCACATACCTCTAGAGCCTTTAGCTGAGACCAAAGGACAGTGAGTTCAAGGCCAGCTTTGGGTTTGAGGCAAGTTTGAATTCCATAGCAAAACCTAGCTTTTAAAAAGCCCGAGGGACTGGAGTAACGTTCACTGGATGGAAGTGCTCCTGTGCCCTGTAAGCGTAAGGACCTGAGTTCAATCCCCGGACCCCTCCTAAAAAACTGAGTGTGGTGATGTGCACTTGTCATCCCGGTGCTGGAAAGATGGAGACCAAAGCGCCCTGGAGCCGGCCCAATGAGCACTCTCCGGGGTCAGTGAGACTTTCTCAAAAACACAAGGTGGCTGAGCAGTGGTGGTGACACCTTTAATCTCAGGTGAGTCTCTATGAGTTCAAGGCTACAGAGGAAGTTCCAGGACAGCCAGAGCTACACAGAGAAACCATGTCTCAAAAAACCAAAAACCAACCAAACAAACAAACAAACAAAAACCCACAAGGAGGACAGCAACAAAGGAATAAGATCTCTGGCCTACACACACACACACACACACACACACACACACACACACACACACACACACA
>NW_026589732.1:2659466-2666774 GCF_907164565.1 Psammomys obesus
ACACACACACACACACACACACACACACACACACACACACACACACAAGCATGCACACACAGAAAGTGAAATGCTTCATGTATTTGTATTTACAAACTAATGCAAATACCCTGTGTGCAGAGACCACAGAGACCACAGAATAATACGTACACTGTGGTGACATCCGTGTGAACCTTTTGTTCCTTATATGCACAAGACCACAAAGAGGAAGAAAGCACAGAGGAGAAAATGCTGGGAGATTAATGAGGAGTAACTGGCATGTGGAGAGCGTTTTCTTCTTGGTTTGTCTCCTGTAAAGTTACAATGTTTTCATAACAGTTTTTAAATGTCTTGTTGGTTTTGGCTTGGTCTCCCCATCTGGGGATTACTGCCTGCTGTGGGTCTATCAGCAACCAGCATCATCACCTCCATGTGGTCAGCCACAGCTCCACTGGCTTGCGTTTAAGCCACTGATAAAATGCTGACCAGGCCTGCACGGCAGTTAGGAGGAGGCTCTTTTGTCTCTTTAAGAAAATCCTCTATTTCTGCTCATGTTCAGGTTATTCTAATACCATGACTGACAGGTTCTAGGGACCCAAGGGAGAAGGACTAAAAGGTGGGCCAGCAGAGAATGTCTAGGAATAGAGATGGAGCCACTTATATGAGCTTGGACCATCTTGCTCATTTGATCACCTCTGACTGGCAAATGCCCCACAGGTGACACAGAAAGGGAAACACAGTGGATCGTCTAGGAGAGGGCTAAAACCTTAAGGGGAAAGTGACAGAAACTTGCAGGGGCTGTTGTGTGGTGTTGGGTGTTAAAGTGACTCCTTCTGTAGCTAACTGTCAGGTCCCTGCTGTGTGTAAGATAGGACAGCCCAGCACACTCCTAGGACACTAACCCTCAATGTGGCAACTATCTGATGGCCTTTCCCAAAAGCTGTCATCTACCTCCTGGTCTTTCCCAAAGAGTTTTCTTCTCCTCCCTCACGTCTCCACAGGAGCTTGTATATACTTAAAGCTTTACTGCTGTTATTCCACTGACCTGGAGCCAAGTTCCGGTAGACCATTTGTCCCACCCTCTGGGGCAGGTGGCCTGGCTGGGGTTCAGGGAACATAAGGAGCCACACAACACCCACCCAGGTTGAGATCTCCTAGAGGGGCCCCTATACCAGTCTCTCACCTTTCCTCACTCCTGGATTATGTCCACACTAGGAAGGGGAGCTCAGCTTCTCCAGCTATAGCTCCATTTCCCTGGAGACCAGTGTGTTTGTGTGTGTGTGTGTGTGTGTGTGTGTGTGTGTGTACATACATGAACATTCTCTCTTCATGTTCTGTGCTAGTGACCTGGGTGCCGAGTGGCAGGGAAGTCATGCTTCCCACCCTTAGCCTAGAAAACAGAAGGAGTTTAAATATTCTGTCTCCCCCTTTCAGGAATCCTGAATCTACTGGAGGAGGCCATACGCCCCTTTGCCCCTTCTTCCAACCTTCGCCGGCTTGTTTGATTGGTTTTTTCTTCTCATGTATTTGGTGGGATTGTGGTTGCGTCTGCCCTTTTCTGGATCTCTTTGAGAGTGCTGTCTTTAGGCTGCAGGAGAAGAGGGCTGGGGAATGTAACTCTGATGGGGAGCACTTGTCGGCTTGCCCTCGGTATGATCCCCAGCACCACACAAACCAAGTGTGGTGGTACATGCCCGTGATCCCAGAAATCCTCAGACAGTGAATTTGAGACCAGCCTGAAACACTTGAGAGTCTGTCTCAAAGACAATAAAAATAAATTGTTAAGAGGAAGAAAATATCAGGAGAGAAATAAAATCGGAAAGGAATTGTGTGGGGAGGGCTCTGAATGGCAGGCCCAGAAAGCACATTTGACCTTGCCCTTAGTTGACTGGGAAGGAATGAGAGCATGTGGGCGGCCTAGTCTCCTGGGTTTGTTCAGAGACAGAGGATGCCCCCTGGAGAAGGCTGTTTGTAGCCTCGGGTACGTGCAAAACCTGGAATCCTATAGGCTGAGTCCCTCCCTTCCCCACAGAGCAAAGGATCTGACTCCCAGTAGCCTCTGGGGTAGACACCCATTTGCCCTGGTCTTGCCTTCCAAGAGGAGGAGGGGACGGTACGGGCTGTGAGAACCGAGTGGCTCCCTTCTTCCTGTCCCAAGTCAAGAATCAGGAGTGGATCTGGGAGAACACTGACAGGCAAAATAACCGAAGGTGAGACCTACACAGACATGCACCCCAGGACGCCAAGCAGAAACAAAGAACAAAGGGAAACTCAGGCAAAGAGAACGAACTCGCAGACACCACCACCTTCCACACCCTAGCTCAAACTTCTAGCCCCGGGTGCCACCGCCCGCCTCTCTTCCACCCGATAGGGCTGCAGTGAGCCACCTGGCCACTGGACAGGCTGGAGGTGCCCAGGACTCAAGGAAAAGAGACAGGTCACGGCATCTTCCTGTGCCTCTGACCCTGGAACTGAAATCTAGTCGGGGCAACTTTCTCCTTGAAGAGGAGGGAGAGTAACGCCTCGTCTTTTTGAGACTATCTAGCATTTCCTCAGGGAAGAAAAAAAAAAGGCAAATCGCAAAAGTTGCAGCCCGTGCCACTCCGTGCGGGCGGAGGCGGGATGCCCAATGAAGAAGTACCAAATAATTACTGAAATGTCTTCGGCGACCTAGCGGGGCTCCCGGTGTGCAGGGACCCTGACGCCCAGGCTCCCGGAGCAGTGTGGGGATCCCCAGAGACGGCTTGGAGGACGCTTGCTCCCAGCTTACTCACTTAAACACCGTAAACAGCGGGCGAGCGGGCCCGCCACCCGCTGAAGGAACAGCCTTTCTGCGGGCGCCGTGTGATTAAGTAATTATGTTTATTTCCTCCGAAATAAAGACCAGCAATCATCCCTGCAAATCTGCGCTTCCGGGAGGCTCCGCGCACCACTCGGAGCTCCGTCCCGGCTCCGGGAACCGAGAGTCCGAGGCAGCGCCCAGGATCCCGGCCAGGGAGGCTGAAAGGCTCTGTCCTTCGCCGCTGTCTGCTTCCTCCCCGGCCCGCGGCGCCCTGGGTGGAAGCAGTAGGATCCGAAGGCGTGAAGCGCCACCCCGGGGCGGGCGCGCCCCCAAGGTTCAGGCCCGCCCGCCTCTGCCTCCGCTGCACCGCGCTCTCGGCCCTCCGCTTTCGCAGGGCTGAGGGGCTGGGGCGGTTCCAGCAGGGTCCCGCTCTCCGCAATCCGCTCAGGAGTCCGAAAGCCCGTGCCCTGTGGTGGGGAGGTTCCTGTACCCCCACCCCACCCCAGCGATGACTCTGTTTACAGTATTTAAGTGGCCGAGCTGAGAGAAAGCATTTCCTAGGCCAGCTCCCCACACTACTGGGGAGCCTGAGGTCCCTGCGCTCTGGCCCCTCTCCTGCGCAGACTCGAAACCCCAGCCAGGCCACAGAAAACATTTAGTTAATTACTTTGCACTTCTTCAATGGGGGTAACCTCACTTCCACCCACAAATGGCACAAGCTGGGATTTTTGGTCTTTTCTCCACACCTATGTTTCAACCTGAAAACAACTGCTTAACTCTGAGGAGAAAGGACACAGGTAAGGAATCCTTCATTTCACCCAAGGGCAAAATGAGGCCTCAGAGGGCCTAGGCTGGCTCCCAGGCGCTGGGCCCTGGATGAGTGATCTTGATCTGGGGTCACAACCAACCATACTTGGCGGGGTTCTTGGGGGGGGGATGCAGCACTCTGAACGCTCTCTGGAGCCCTACAACGCAGTGAGCCTGGCAGACTCCCCTAAAATAACCCTGATAATGGTGGGCGTGTAGCTCTCAGGAGGGATGCAAGCAACTTGTGTTGCTGCTGAATAAGAAGGGCTAAAAGAATCCACCAGGAGGCCACCCGGCTAGGGTAAGAGCCTGCACCCTCTCAAAGCAAGGGCCTTGTCTCCTTCCCAAGACCTGGGCAGGGCCTCCCTCCAGCTTCACCCCCAAGAACTCTGTAGGCGGATGGCCAGTTATCTCTGCTTCTGCAGGCAGACACCTAGGTTGAGAAATATGGAGGAATTTTCAGTGGCCCTTGGATTTCATTTACAACCTCTCCCCAGGAGCTTCAAATCTGAGAAAGTCGTTGCCACAGAAGAGTTCCAGGTCTTCTGTGACACCCCAGTAACCGAAACACGGACACAAGCGCGCACACAGACGTGCACACACCCACGCAAGCACAAGCAAGCTTGCCATTAATGAAGCAAGTTTCCCCAAGGGGTGCTGGGAACACTTGAGGTTGAACACTGGAAGGAAATAAAGTGGCCCACACTCAGCTGCTGACCCCACCCCTGCTGGACTGGGAGAATGATTTCCCAGGCACTGGACTCCATCACCCCCTAGCATTCAAACGACTGCCAATGGATTCTGTGGCTCAAAGGCAGTAGGAGGGAACTTGAGACCATTACCAACCTACCCCTGCTTTATAAATAGATAGATAGATAGATAGATAGATAGATAGATAGATAGATAGATAAGTAAATAAGTAAAGAAATAAGTAAATAAATGAGAAGGAAGCAAAGGGAAAAGGTAGGAGGAAATTTTTACATACTGCTTTAATCCAAATGGGTAAACTCATGACATTTGTATCAAATACTTCTCAGAGCCCAGGGCAGCTCAGTATCAAAGTGGGCTTCCTAGTAAAGGGAACAGGGACCTTCTCTGACATGAACTCATTGGCTAGATCTTTGACCGCCTCTCCCGATGGGGGGGTGGGGGGGGCAGCCCTACAGAGGAAGACAATGCAGCCAGTCCTGAAGAGACCTGATAAGCTAGGGTCAGATGGAAGGGGAGGAGGACCTCCCCTATCCCTGGAGTTGGAGAGAAGCATAGAAGGAGATGAGAGAGGGAGGACAGGATTGGGAGGGGAGGAAGGAGGGGACTACAGCTGGGATACAAAGTGAATAAACTGTAATTAATATAAAAATAAAATTTTAATTAAAGAAAAAATTTTTTTCATACAATGAAAAAAATGTCAGAACTTTTGGATCATGGGTAGAATCCTCACCCTACAGGGTGTAGAAGCACATTGTCTGAATAAAATAATGTGGTAAAATCTCAAGGCTCTCTCTTTTTTTTTTTTCCTTTTTCATCCAATCTGGCAGTTGTGATTTTGAGAATTCTAGTCCCTGGAGGCTAAGGCACTACCAAGCAGGGTGAAGCAAAGTCTGAGAGGAATCAGAATTCTAGAAGAATGAGGTAGGCAGGACCAGAAGCCTGAGTCCTGGAGGCGGCTATCCATAGTCAGAGCGCTCAGAAAAGTGAGAAAGTCGTGAGACAATCGTTACCGAACATTAGACAACTCACAACAATGAGCAGTTCTTTCAGTCAATACAAAACAGTCAGTTGTGCTACTCCCGTTTTTGGAAGTAAGGAAGATAACAATTATGGGCTTATTAAGACCCAAATCTTCCAGTTAGATGGCCCTTTAAAATAAGACATATTTCGGAGAAGAGGAAAGAAAAAAACAAAACCGGAGAAGCAGCAACTTGCAACAGTGGAGCAAATTCCAGGCACAAAGCCTTCTTCCTAACATCTTTATACAGTGGCCTTTTAGTTTTTTTGTTTTTACACTTACTAAGCGTGAGTGTGTGAGTGTGTGTGTGTGTGTGTGTGTGTGTGTTGCACGAGCCCTGGCGAGGGACACACACATTCTTTTGTACAGGTCAGAGGACTGCTAGCAGGAGTCTTCTCAGGCCCTCGGGTTCTGTGGAAAGCGCCTTCACAGGCTGAGGCACCTCGGATGCCCCTAACGCCTCTCGGCCGGCGGGTAACCAGGTATGTACAATCACGGGATGTGAAGAACCACACTGACACAGCTGTTCAGAATTTGGAGTCTAGAAATACAAATCTTGGAACCTTGGAACTGCGGAGGACCACGGAACTTTCTGATCGGATAATCAGCTTAAAATTTGCTTTGGGGAAAAAAGAAAGAAACAGGAGAAATCTGGATTCTCCCAGCTTCTTTGGAAGAAGGAAACTGCAGGGTGAAGGGTGGCAGCGCGGAGGAAGGCCCCTGGGGAGCTCTCCCGCTGGGGAAGGTCTTCGAGCAAGGCCCTCTGCAGAGAGAGAGGACCTCAGGGCGCTGCAGTGTTCCCTGGAGAAAGCAGCTTAACCAGAAGCCCGGGCCACCCACGTTCCTCCGGAACCCTCCACGGTTTCTCTTCCCATTCGGGAACCTCCACGCGGCTCTGCGCCACGGTTCACGCCCCTGGGAGAGGTACGCACCCGCTGAGGCGTCTGGTTGCAAGGTCAGAAACGTAGGAACCGAACCTTAGATTCCCGAGAACCAACGCTTAGATTCCCGAGAGCCAGGCGGGTGGGGCTGCACCACGCGGAGTCCCACTGCAACACCGAAACCTGGTCGAGGGGGGCAGACACCGGACGCCTCGGACCAGCCTCGCCTCCCCTACCCCACCCCGCCCCCCACGGCTCCCGCAAGCCTTCCCTCCCAGGCCCCCAGGGGCGGACCGCTCACTCTGGCCCCGGGCTACTGGAGGAACAGAGAAGCCAACACTGGAGGGCAGGGGCCACGCCTCCTCCGACCAGGCGCCCTCCAGCCTGTAGAGAAGGGTCCCAAGTCACCCTCAACACCCTCCACACTACATCCCCTAAACACCTCTGGAGATACAAAACCTCGGGCCGAGCCAAGCACCTGGAAAGGGGCCACCTAGGGCGCCACCTCAGCGCACGGCCGAGAAGCGCGGGCTAGAACAGAGCGGGCCGCGGGCTCCCGGGAGCAGCGAGGTTGCCGAGGACCCGGAAAGCCTTGTCTGCTGGGTGGGGGACGACGGGGTGTGGAAAGCATCCCCCCAAACTTCCCAGTCCCTCCCCACAGTAGCTCAACGCGCCCCACCCACGGCCAGCTCCCCCCCCTCTGGGCAAGGAAAAACGCAGTGAGCCCTCCCCGCCCGAGAGTCCCGGCTCCCCGCAGACACCGACCGTAAACCGGGGGCGCCGCACCGAGGCCCCCGGATCCCCGGGGCTCCGGCTCTCCCCGCCCGGCGCGCAGACGCGGCCCCCGCACCTCCGGGCGCCCTCCCCGCGCTGACGCCGCCGCCGCTAGCCGGGAAGGTGTGCCAGCCGCCGGGGGGTGAGGGGGGCGCCGCCGGGGGCGGGCGGGCAGCCGGCTACGCCCCGCGCTCGCCGGCGCCTTTAAGGAGGGGAAGGCGGCGGAGGGAGGAGCTGCCCAGGTGTGCTCGCCTCGCGGGCGGTCCTCGGGGCCGGCGTCCAGGGCTGCACGGGGGAGCCTCGCCGGCCGCCCGGCTCGCCCGCCCGCCCGCCCGCCTCGCCTCCCGGCCCCGGGC
>NW_026589732.1:2667174-2677011 GCF_907164565.1 Psammomys obesus
CGCCGGCGGCGGCCGGCGGCTCGTGCGCCTTCGCGCCGGCGCCGTCCGCGGCCTCGGCCGGGAGCTTCCAGCCCGTCAACCCCGCCGCCTACGCCGCCTACGCGGGCCCCGACGGCGCGTACCCCCAGGGAGCGGGCGGCGCGCTCTTCCCCGCCGCGGGCCGCCTGGCCGGACCCGCCTCGCCCACCGCGGGGGGCGGCGGCGGCGGCGCCGAGGCCGCGGTGGACTTCTACGGGCGCGCGTCGCCCGGCCAGTTCGGGGCCGCCCTGGGGCCCTGCTACAACCCCGGCGGGCAGCTCGGGCCCGGGGCGAGCGGCGCCTACCCCTCCCGCCACGCTGCCGCCTACCCGGGCGCGGTGGATCGCTTCGTGTCTGCCATGTGAGCCCAGGCCGGTGGGCGCCAAACCTCACGGACTCCACCCTGGGACGTGTCACTCGCCCGGGGACCCGCGGCCGGGACTAGACGGCGCCTCAGGGCCTTGAACCGTTCCCGGGCCCCGCTCGCTGCGGACGCGGGGAGGCTGCGGCCCCGATCGGACCAGCACGGGGACCCTCAGCGATGCGGCGTCCCGGAGAACACGCCTTGCCGCCGTCCTGCCGGGAAGGGTCCTGGCTGTAAAGGGCGGAGAGCAGCGTCGTCGTCTCCATCGGAATCTCGGAGCCCGAACTCTGGCGGAGTTGTGCGGCCTCACCGTGGGCCACGCCGCGCCGAGCTCGGGCTTTTTCCACGCCCGGCCTCTTGCGCTTTTGACCACCTTACTACAATAAAGGGCCCCGGCGGTGCCTTTCCAACTAAAGTGGGGGCCAGTTTGCAAAAGAAGTTGCTTTAAAAGAAAAATCGTTCGGATCAGCTGGGCTGCTTTTCTCCGCCTCGGAGAACCACACGCCTGGGTCGTAACCGGAACTGAGAATTCAGTTCCTTGGGGTGATCCCGCCCCATCACTTGAATTTCCAGTCGGTCTGTTATAGAGGAGAACTGTGCGATTCTGTCCTCTCATCTTTAAACCCCCTCCCATTACCTCGGGTGCCAGCCTTCCGTATTTGGCAGCATTTGTGGAGCCACCCAGGGCTTCGATGTCTGAAGGCCATCCAGGAATGGAAACAGATCACTGACAAGTATTTAACCCAAAGTCCCAGGACTAGCTCCAAGTAGAGATTATGTCCTAATTATTGACTCTTTTGAGCGAGATGTATTGTTCATTCAGCAGCAGTGACTACCCAGTCAAAAATCGGATTTTCTGTTAAGGAGCATGTAGGTGGGAGGGTTTCCGTAATTGGGGCTGGCTGTTCTGTTCCCTGTGAGCGTCTGCCTCAGCACCCTCCTCCAACAAAAGGGAGAGAAAAGGCAATAAATTGGATGGTTAACAATGCAACCCTTTTTTAAAAAAAGAAATGTTTTTAAACTATATTCTGTGTCTTGTTTGTTTGAAGCAGCAGGTTCACGGAAATTAGAATTCAATGTCAGAGAAAAATCCAGCATGTCTCCATCTTTCTCTTGAAAACATCTAACATTGAGGGACTCTCCTCCCCTCTTTCAGACGGCCCAAATTTTTGAGATGGACCGAGTTAATAAAAACCTGTGAGCAAGTCAATGTTGGCAAGAGACACTTGACCTCTTTCTATGTATTTAGCTTGGTAAGGAAGGGAGCAACTGTGAAGAGATGCGGTGAAAGCATTGGTAACTCTGTGTGTGTGTGAGAGAGAGAGAGAGAGAGAACTATCCTGTTTACAAAGACATGTGAAATTGGTTTCTATCAAACAGAGGAGTACTTATCTAAATCACATCCAATAGAAATACAGTACAGGCTACAAGACTAATTTAATTTTTTTCTAGTAGCTACATTGATAAAATGAAAATTAACGGGTGAGATTAGTTGTAATAATAGATTGTATTGATCCAATATATCTGAAATATAATTTCCACGCACTCAAGATAAAAACAGTTAAAATGTTTCCATCTTCATTGATCTACGCCTTCAGATGTTGGAGCTGTTACCTTACAGCTCTAGCTAGCATCTTTGGTCTAGCCGCACTCAGGTGCTCAGCAGCGCCATGGCTTTTCCTGACTTTGTGATGGAGGCAGGTGGCATTCCCCCTGTAAGTCTGGACTAGTTCAGAGGTTGAGGTCCTTTCCTCTTCAGGGTTCCTCCAGGAATGAAGGTGGGGGTTCTGTGTGCTACTCAGGCACGAAGGTCTGCAGCCTTGCCTACCTCTTCAAGAGTGGAGTTGACCGTCAGCCGTGGCATGTTCCCCGGGCTGAAAAGGAGCAGGTTTTGCCCATATTAGTTCCGGAGCTGAGCTTTTGTTTCCTTTCCTAATTACCAAATTGGGCGCTTTGACAACACCATTAACCTTAAAATGGCCTCTCCTCCAGTGCCCTCATTTACGAAATGGGATTTTGTTATTGCTACCACAGATGGTCCTCCTGAAGTTAAAGGGGAGGGAAGGGGAGAGAAACCTCGTTGCAATGGCTGGGGAGGGGGGCCACCAAAAACCTGCTTTATCACAAACTTGGAGGGCCCTGCTGCTGCTGTGAAGCTGCCGAAACGAGACTGAGCGTTCGCATCCATAACGCGCGCGCAGACTTGGGCGCTTGCCCAGGAAAGAGTCAGGGTCCGAGGGGGTGGGGGACGGGCGGCCCGCGGGAAGGGGCTGGGGCCCCTGGAAGGCCGGGAGCGTGCACCGAGAACAGCCACAGCCCTTCCACTCCTCGGGTGGGCCAGGACACCCAGGGAGCGGGAGGGAGCGGGGGGGAGCGGGGAGCTCTCCCTCGGTGCGAACACTCCAGGACATCGCCCTGGCCCTCGTAGCTCTCCTCTAAATCTGCGGGCTCGGACCGTCCGGCCCCGTTTCGGGGGGCGCTCTGAGACCCCAAGTGCGTTCATTTTCCTCTCTTTCCCGCTCCTCCTGTTGGGAGCACGGAAAAGCCAGCTTGCACATCAGCAGGCCTAGCACCCTAGCGTGGCGAAGGCACCGCAGGCTGCAGAGTAATCAGATGCTTTCTTCTCTGATTGCCCGAGGCTCTTTACAATCGCCCCGGAGCCTTAACATTTGTTTTCTTTCAAATTAATTTTGTTTTGCAATTAAGATGAGGAAACTAGCAACAAGAGCAGACTTCGCCCTGGGTAGTGTCGTGTGATCAGAGCGCTTCCTTCCCCACTGGAGCAGAAAGCCACCAGCCACCGCCACCCACCCAGCTCTGCAGAGGTTAGGGACCCGGAGAACCACCAGCCTTGGCGGCCGGCCTGCCTCTCCTCCCCCGCGGTGATCCCGGCAGAGTAAAATGACAACGACGAAAGATTTCAGCCCACCTCCCTCACCAGGACGCGAATCTGCTGCTTGCGCTTGCAGTTTCCTAAAGCACGCTCCCATTTTCTACGAAATTTGGGCGAACCTGTTTCTGTTCAAAAATCGTTTTTATTATAAAATCAGAATGTCCGTTCCTTGTCTGAAAAAAAAAAATAAAAAATGTAAGAGAAAGGAAGAAAAGGAGCACGGTGGCTCATACGAGTAATCCTAGCACTAGGGAGGCTGAGGCAGCCTGGACCGGGCGACTGTGTCAGAAACAAAGCAACAGTGAAACAGACAAGAACGCAGACTTAAAGTTGGCCCACGTTAACCGGGCAGTCCCTTTTCCGGATCTTTTGCTTTTGCTTTCCCACTGTAGGAGGCCCAAACCTTGACTGTCTCCTTGTGTTTCTGCTTGATTTTGTGTGGTTGTGTGAGAGAGGTGCCAACACGCCTGGCACACAGGTGAACATTCGGAAGTGTGTGGGGAGTGTGTGTGGCAGCCGTGAGCCTGGGACTCGGCTGGACCGGCTGTCCTCTGAGCTCCGGAATACGCCTGGACCAGGATGCTGTGTGATTTTTCGTCACGGGTCTCTCTCACGTGGGTAGGCCTCAGTTTCAACCATTTGTAAGACTAGGTTCAGGTCCCTTTGGCCCCCTGTGGTCTCTGACTCCCCTTGCCCTGGTCATTTGAATTTTCTGTGAGGCCTAGGAGAAGCTAAGGTGGGAGGAACTATCTCTGTGTTTATTTCCACTAAAGGCCGGTGCTTCCTCGGCACCCCACCTCCCTCTCCCCTGCTGAAGGTGCGTGATCTCAGGTCCCAGTCAATCCCCCTCAACCAGAACCTGTCTTTCAATAAACTGCCATGGGCTTTCGCGCCCTAGGCTGAGACAGAACTTTGAAAAAAGGAGAAAACTATTTTACTATTTTACTTTAATAGAGCAGAGCCCACAAAAATAGCTTCCGGCAGTCCCATTTCTGACCAAGAACCCTGAAGCAGCTCCTCAGCGCTGCCTGCAGCACTGGCTGCAAGAGAAGAGGGCCCTGAGTTGCCAGGCCCAAGGCGGCATACAGCCCCTCCTCCTGGCCTGCTGTCTCTGAGTCTCAGAATTCTGGCCTTGGTGTGCACCCCACTGTTTCCAGCTGGGAATGTACTTGAAAGCATCTATTTAAAACAAATTTATTTATGGGCTAGAGACATAGAGGTTAAGGGCACTGGCTGTTCTTCCAGGGGACCTGTGTTCAATTTTCAGCTCACAACAGTCTCTAAATCCAGTTCTAAGGGATCCAATGCCTCCTCTGACCTCTGTGGGCCCCAAGCATGCATGGTGCACCGTCATTCATGTAAGCAAATTACTCGTATACATAGAATATAATTAATACAATACATTTAAAAGTACAACTTTCTGCTAAAGGCACCACAGCTAGCAGGGAGGGGTCCCTGCTTCTCACCCAGTGAGGGATGAGGGTCCTCTCTAGACAGCCAGAGTTCTCTGGATGCCCTAAAGAATCTACACACACACACACACACACACCCCATTCTGACACTTTGGCTTCAGTGGCCATCCTCTTCCTAGGAAGTGCTATTTCCTGGGTGGGTGTTGCCAAGACAAAATAGCTATGGGAAAGAAAAAAAAAAAAAAACTGCTTGATGAAAAGCAGTTCTGATGGCCATGAAGGACAGGCTGGGGCAACACTGTTCCCAGGATCACATTGTAACACAGGAAAGAGCCTGGCTCTCACATCTCTGCGCTCTCACATCTCTGTGCTCACACCTCTAACTGCTCACATGCACCCCTAAGTGTGGGGGTCCCCAGGAGCATTCTGCAGAGCCCTGAGGTGCAGAAGACCTCTCCACAAGACCTCTCGCTGTCGTTGGTATCGGCGCCTGGGAGACTATGTTTGGCCATCACCCTCAAGGGTAGAAGAGCTCAGCTGTGGCAGGGGCTGGGAGAGCGCTGAGGGCTGTCGATTTGGAGTGTGACTTTCAGGGGGGGGGCTTCCCTGGGAAAGCCCTCATCACGTGGGTGGAAACCAAGGAGCCAGTGACTGGTTAGAAAACCGGCTTAGAAACAGGAGGGGAAGCAGAGTGTGTCTTGGCAAATGCAGCATCGAACAGCGTGGAAAACTCAAGTGGTGAGGCTGGAGGTGCGCTCAGTGAGTGATGGGCTTGCTGGTCCCCTCCTCAGCACCCTACACACACACACACACACACACACACACACACACCGTGTGCCCATGCAAATCTGAACCCAAGGAGGTAGAGACAGAAGGATCGGAAGTTCCAAGTCATTCTTGGCTACAGAGTAAGTTCAAGGCTAGCCTGGGATACACCAGGCTCTGGGATGGATAAGCAGAGAGGGAGCGGGGTGAGGTAGGCCCCTAATGAGCTGGTGCCAGCTCTTTTCAGCCCTTGTCCTTTGTCCTGCAGGCCATTTCCTTGGTTGAGACCAAAGTGGTCTTCTCAGTAGAGTGGCCCTCACTACTAGGCACGCTGTCTGCTTCTTGTAGAGCTCAGGTTGCATGGCGTCAGCTCCTCTTCTGAGAGCCAAAAGCTCAGATTTCCAGCTGAGCCCAGACGGTTTCCTAGGCACAGGAGGGCAGAGTCTTAAAGGCCTAGTGGATCAGGTATCAGCCCCTCCCAGAAGGAAGAGGGGATGGGGAAACTGAGTCAAGATAGACGGATCTCAGGCTGGTGATCTAACCACCTGAGAACAGGGAGCAGCTTTTCGCTGGGGTGGACAAAGCAAGGAAGCTATGGTTCTGCAGGCTCGGAGACAGAAATAAAGTACACGAACCGTGCCTGGTAGAGTTTAACCCTCTCTGCCCTCAGCCACCAGCAACTGGCGACGGTCCCAAGGGGTGTCTTCTCCTCCTGCCTCCAGCTCATCCGGAAGCTTGTTGCTTTGAGTGTGTCATACAGCCCCGGCTTCTCACCACGGTCCCTTCTGTCACCCTCTCCCTGCCCTCATCCCCTACAGCTACCATGTGTGCACACTCAGCTTCAGCTGCCACGCCGTTTGCTGTTTCCAGACACCTGTTCACTCGAACGGCTCCTTCTGTGAGCCTCCTAAGCCTGCATCCCGGCTCCAAGACCCGTCCAATGGGAGTCCCTCCTTTCTCTGAGTCTGCTAAGGGAGCTTCCTGATGCCGCCTCATCTGTCCATCGGTCCTCACCCAGCAGCTAGAGTGCAGCTCAGCTCAAACTTCAGCTGGACCAGTCCCGCTCAGCGAAGGAGCTCCACCTAAGGACCAGAGAGCTTAATGATAAGGATTGATGTGTCCTGAACAGTCCCAATACTGTGAAGAAACCATATTTTCTGTATTTTCAGGGTTCCCCTTGTGTGTCGTTTTGCTTTCTTCCACTCCAATTTTTCATCACAACTTCATCCCACTATTCAGTTTTGTGTTAAGACCTCCTCCCCCTAACCAGGCACTCACGGGGACTGGACCTGGCCACACGGCTGTTTGGACCCAGAGCTTTCTATATGTCAGGCAAGCGCTCTGCCACACCCAGGTCTCCAGCCAGTCTATGTGGGCTTTTTACGGTATGGCTGGGGGTGACCAGACACGGGACAAAACTGAAGCACTCCATCTTCCTTCTGCTCTATTCAAAGAAGGCAGGAAGGCTGCCTTCTTTGAACACACAGCCCTAATTTGGTTCCAATTTCGGCTGAGCATGTGTTTTAGGGGCAGTCTTACCCCCTTTCTAAGGCAGACATGGTACCTTTTCTAAGGCAAAAAAATACCACTCTTGACCCAGCCAAGGATAGACACAGAACAGTCTGCCAGAGGCATTTCTTTGTTCTTGAAGACAGGAAGCGAGCAGCAGGAAAACAAAACAAAACAAAAACAACAACAACAAAACCTCTGGCTGATGAGTGTGACCTCTGGAAGCACGGCAGCCACGTGAGGCCTGAACACGGGGACCTAGGGTCTGGGGACATCACTGAGCTCACCCAACCCCGGAGGCTTCCATTCTACCTGCGGGCCCTGCTATCGGAAATAAGCCGTATATGTCAAGTTCGACACTGTCCCTGAGCTTCCGGCCACCACTCTTGTGGTATGTAAGCTGACGCAGAAGGTGACGCTTACGGGGTACGGTCCTGCGGGTCAGAGCAGTCCTCAGTTCATTTCCTTCCTTTGACTCTCTTGTCAACAGCCATAGGCATAGCCTGGTGGTTCTCAGCCTTCCTGATTAATACATTAATAATACCCATTAATACAGTTCCACTTGTTGCGGGACCTCCAACCATAGAATTATTTCTGTTAGTGCTTCATAACTATAATTTTGCTGCTGTTACAAATCATAACATAAATATTGGAGGAGACAGGGGTTTGCCAGAGGGG
The DNA here is from genome assembly GCF_907164565.1 of Psammomys obesus. Lineage (NCBI taxonomy): Eukaryota > Metazoa > Chordata > Mammalia > Rodentia > Muridae > Psammomys > Psammomys obesus. The sequence goes on from NW_026589732.1 coordinate 2,674,814, forward strand.
TCGTGGCCCACAGGTTGAGAACCACTGGTGTGGTCCTCCCTCACGCTTGACTGTGAAAAACAGCAAGGCTGACACACCATGGTTCCTCTGTGAATTAATGTCAGCCACAGACTCTAGGCCAGGGCCCTTCCCAGCTGCCCAATGGCCCCAGACATCTCTGCAGAGCCCGCTGCCATTGGGATATACAAGGTTTTTAACCTGTGGATTCTCACAACAGCCCTGAGATGGAGCAGGCTTCGACTGTGTTCTTCAGGCAAAGAAAGCGAAAAGTGTACAGGGTCAGGGCTCCGGGGTCCCTTAGGAGATGAACTGGCAGCCTCGGGGAATCGGAAGCGCGAGGAATTCCCCTGCCTGGATGTCAGACCCTTGGGTATCAGTGCCGCCTGGAGCCCTCTCTCCTGGAGCCTCTCAACTTGGCGACTCCACAAGCCCATGACTTATCTCCACAGGGCGTGTGAGGCTTAAAGATGATGTATGTGGATCTAGTTGCTTCAGATGGTTAGTGCCAAAGCTGAAGGGGACTGGCTCTTTAAAAAAAAAAAAAAAAACAAGTCTACCTTCCAGAGCTGGTGGCCCTGTTGGGGACCCTCCCCAGCTTTAGTCTACCTTGGTCACACCAAAGTGCAGGAAGATGCGGGTAATTTATAGAACACCTGGAGAGATTGTGGGCAGGTGGGTAATTTCCAAATTAATTGTGGGAGAAACCTAACAAAACAATCTGCAGGGTCAGCATCCCAGAGCCCCACCTCCAGGGAGACTGACAGCCTGGAATCCAGAGAGCACAAAGCCCAACCACAGGCAGGAGGGCCCTCCCTCCCGTGGGGAGAACTGACTTCCTTCATGCAGAGGCGGGTCTGGGCCTGCAGCAGGGCCAGTGGAGAGCAAAGCGTTGAAGGAGCTTTCTACCCAACCTGCCATTCGCATGTGTGGCTTTCTCACAGAACCGCACCACTCCTGCCAGGCTGGCTAGCCAGGAACTGTTTGTCAGAAAGAGCTTGCAGGAGCCCCTGAGAGCTTCTTGAATTCATGGTCCAGAGACAGGGCCAGGCCGTTGCCTCCTGCACACCACACCAGCTGGAGACGAACCTGGTGTGTGTGCTGCCTCAGGACACAGCCAGTTCCCACCTGTAACAGAAACCCTGCTGTTTCGCTACCAGACTTCAGGACAGACCCCAGTCCTGCTCTGTTCCCCCAGCAATAAAACGGGAGGAGAACAGCACCCTCCCTGCCTGGTTCTCAGAATGCTCAGGGCTGGGCTTCTATGTGGGATCCAGGTTACCCTTGGCTCCAGCAGCCCCAGCTGAGGAACCTCATTGAGAGCTGCCTCCGGCCTCAGAGGCGCTCCCTATGGGCAAGGCCCCAGGCCAAACATGGATGGGAGATCTTGAAGCCACAATGGGTTCTCACTCACAGGGATGCAATGAGGTGGCTGGCCCTCTCCGGCTTGCTGGCCCTCCCCCTGCACTTGTGATTGTCTATACTATAGAGTGGTAAGGCTGCCTCGTGCGATCACCTGTGGGGCTTTGGGAGAATCTCCTAGATAATGACATGGAAGGGCCTTGAGAGTCCAAAGAACTGAGGCCTCTATGCATGGGAGCTATGGCTCAGCACAACAGGTTTGCCTACTGCCTGTGACACCCTGGGTTTGACCCCCCCAGCCCAGCGCATGGGAGCTGTAACTCTGGACAGGCTTGCCGACTGCCCATGACACCCTGGGTTTGACCCCCAGCAACACTAAACTCCAAAAAACACACACACACACAGACAAGCATCTGAATACAATCAACAGCCACGTGAGAGAACCAGGAAGCCGCTGTTCCTAGATGCACCTCAAGGTGAATGTGGGCTACCGGGGGACCCTGAAGAGGACCTGAGAAAGGCAAGCCACAGAAATTGAGAGATGATAAATGCCGTCTCGTATGTCACGAACTTTCAGAGTAACACGTTATGCAGCACTAGCTGACTGAATCACAATGACTCACACCACAGACTCTGACCAAGATGTCCAAACACACACACACACACACACACACACACACACACACAGACACCTCACACAAACACACACACACTACACAGATACACACATACACAAACACACACTGCCCATATGGGGAGAATAGAAGGCCTTTGTCCCCTGAAGATCCTTAGTGTGTGTGTGTGTGTGTGTGTGTGTGTGTGTGTGTGTGTGTGTGTGT